>NC_057803.1:623016457-623035081 GCF_018294505.1 Triticum aestivum
CACAGATATATATATATATATATATCAAATTTGTTCACATAAATTATTAAACTCTAGTGCATATAGCCAGAAAAATTGGACCTCCGCATGGCAAAAAATCTACCGGATCACAAATCATAAAATTGCAAAGTTTATGCTGCCATCTTGTATCCATAATATTTGTTATCCCATCTTTTGTCATGCCCGATGATCCACATCTGTGGAGTAATAAAACCGATGCCATCAGACATTGGTAGGCCGTCTCTGGTGTGCGCTGAGGATATGAGCCACTGTGATCGAGATTTTGCACCAACGGCATTCGTCTATATGGGCCCTTCTATTGCACAGCGGCCTCCTATCGCTTACTCCGCAGATGATTTTGAAGCCTCTGCCTCCTGCATCGTAACAACACTTGATTGACAATAAAGTGTTGATGATTCAGATTTAACCAACCAGTCCATTCATTGGTTAGTTTCACTGAGCATTTGAATTCGATAATGAGAATGAAGTACCTGATTATTATAGCAGATGCCCACCCGCGAGTCCTTTTTATGGGGTTAACATCGCTACAAGAAACACTTGCAGGTCCTTAAACCAAAGACATTGTGGTAGAATATAACTTGCAAGTAATAATCAGAATATAATTCAGCTTGTACTTCCGTGAATCAATCAGAAATAAAGTTGATCTTTATTTGACATTCAATCCCGCAGTCCCAACCAAATTAAATTTGAAGCAAGGTAGAAAGATGCAAATCACAACAGGGAGGGACAGGAACGCACAGAGGAGATGCAGGTGACGACACTTCGCATGGCTGCAGGCGGCAAATACTTCGGTGGGTAAGCAGTGGGTGTGATGAAATTCTTGACAACACCCTGTAACCAGAAATACAAATGTTAATATCATCTAAAATTAAGGACTACCTGATGACTATAAACTTGATAGTAAAGATGTGCATCGCTGAAAAATTACAAATGAAGTTCAGAGCGACAGGTAGACGACAATAAACTTCACAATCTAAAATGGTGATCCAGGACATACTCTTGATTACATCAATTTGAGGAGCACTGGAACAAAAGTTGAAGCAGCAAATCACTGAGGAAATACCGTAAAGAAAACAAACCTGAGATGGAAGACCTCCGGCGCGGTGGCCTCATGACTGAAGTGTTGGAAATATGAGCAAATTACTACGAGATTTAATCCGAATAAACAGAAGATAAATCATGACCACAGCAACAGAGATTAAACTAATCATGCGAACTAGCATAGCAGATGAACATATCATATCTAGGGCACATACTACAAGCATTAATTCTACCACGATCTCGAACAGGAAGGATAGAATCACATACGGTGCAGCGGGTGCGGCACCGCCGGCGTTGATGTTGTCGCCCATGTCGTCGAGGACGAGGTTGCCGAGGTCGGGGAAGAAGTCGTCGTTCGCGAAGTCGTCGCTGCCAGCAGTCGCGCGAGTGCGCTCCCCAAAACCTGATCGCCCCTCTCCCATACAGGATCACGAGAGGCGGGGTTCCGGAGGCCTGCTGTCCCTTCTCGCGGTGCACGCCGGAAGGAGGGATGGAGAAGACTTGCTTGGCGGTGCAATGATCTGGAACGGTGGTGAGAAACCATACGAAGCGGCGGCGGCTAGGGTAGACGTCTGCCTGACTATATAGTGCGGGCCGGGTAGGTCGTGGGAGTAAACCCCACGTCCGAGTCATCACGATCCAAAAGAATCGGAAACGGTTCAGTAATTAACGCGTTCGTTAATTATTAATTAATGACTCATTAATTTTCCCATGCAGCAAAAATATAGACAACGTGCATAGCTCTGTCCTCGGCTCGGCTCAATGCCGCAACCCGCAACCCGCGGCGCGGCGCGGCGCGTCGTGACGAGGCGTGACGTGGTGAGGCGAGCGAGGAGGAGGAGCGCGCGTGTAGGTCTCCTCTTCTCATGCTCATACAAGTGGTAGAAGAGCTCACCTTATAAAGAGGTGCCACTCTCTCTCAACTTCCGGGGTGGGACTAAACTTTAGCCTCACTCACTTCACTCACATGTGTGCATGAATGGGCCAAGAGAATTTCAGAATTTTAGTTGGGCTTTGGGCCAAAGGCCTACTAGCAAAATTCCAACAATCCCCCACAAAGTCTCATTGGCACATCTCATCATTTAGTTCCAAAACATTGTTTTATATATCGGTGCTTAGTGGAGACTGTGAATTTGAACTTCCACTTAGAAATTTATGCTACCCTAGATCACAACTTGAATAATGGACTATGCCTTGAACTACAAGTTTTCTGTGAAACTAGTTTCACACAAATTCTTGACCGATACTGGGCTGCCGCAAGGCTTCCCCGCGGGTGGAGTGTATACGTCATACTCCAGGGCCTTTCATGAATTTATTAGAGAACACCCAATTCTCACAGACTGCGACATTAATAGTCAAATTTATATAGGTGTGTTCCTCAGAAGATGTTCTGCAGGACAGCATCTCTGCTTACCCGAATAAGCCACTTGGAACACATTAAGATAAATATCAACCTGCCATGCAGATCAGGAGAGTATTGCATCTTCATGGAGTGGGATAATTAATATAGGGATACTCTCCTCCCAGCTGACCAACAACTTGTCTCCCACTTCTACTTCACGGGATCTCCGATCACATAGAGTGGTTTACCACTATGGACAACTCATGTGGTGGGTCTCAAACCCATCTCCATCGATGCATTATCTATCACATTACGTGATAGACCCTTTGTGAAGGGATCTGCCAAATTTTTCGACGTTTGGATATAATCCAACGCAATAACTCCGGAGTTCCTCAATTTTCTGACAGATTTTAGTCTCCTCTTCACATGCCTTGAGGACTTCATATTGTCCTTAGAACTGTTTATCTTGACAATCACAGTTTGATTATCACAGTTCATCAGGATAGGGGGGATTGGTTTTTCAACCATAGGTAAGTCCATCAAGAGTTCACGAAGCTACTCTGCTTCAACAGTGGCAGTGTCTAATGCTGTGAGTTCTGCTTCCATAGTTGACCTCGTTAAGATGGTCTTCTTGCAAGACTTCCAGGAAACAGCGCCACCACCAAGTGTAAAAACATAACCACTTGTGGCCTTAATCTCATCAGCATCAGATATCCAGTTTGAGTCACTATAACCCTCCAGTACCCTTGGATACCCGGTGTAGTGAATCCCATAGCTCGCGGTGCCTTTTAAATAGCGCATAACTCTCTCAAGCGCATGCCAATGATCATCTCCTGGTTTTGACACAAACCGACTCAGCTTGCTCACAGCAAAAGAGATGTCAGGCCTCGTGGCACTCGCCAAATACATAAGCGAGCCAATAATCTGAGAATACCTCAGTTGATCTCTAGCAATCCGTCGATTCTTTCGAAGCAACACACTAGCATCATATGGAGTTGGAGAAGGCGTGCAGTCGCTATACCCAAAACGACTCAAGACCTTTTCCACATAATGAGACTGAAGCAGTGTGATCCCACCATTCTCATCTCTCAACAGCTTGATGTTTAAGATAACATCAGCTACTCCTAGATCCTTCATCTCAAAACAGCAAGATAAGAAATCCTTAACCTCCTTGATTAAATCAAGTTTGGTTCCAAAGATCAATATGTCGTCGACATACAGACAAAGAATAACTCCTTCGCCCCCACCATAGCGATAGTACACGCACTTGTCACCATCGTTTACTACAAAGCCGCAGCAGTTAATGTTCTTTCGAACTTATGATGCCACTCCTTAGGAGCTTGTTTAAGGCCATATAAATACTTTAATAACTTGCACACCTTTCCTTCTTGACCAGGTACTACAAAACCATCTGGCTGATCCATGTAAATTTCCTCCTTCAACTCTCCATTGAGGAAATCCGTCTTAACATCCATTTGATGAACGAGAAGACCATGTGAGGCAGCCAGTGATAGTAGCACCCGAATTGTGGTCAGTCTAGCCACGGGTGAGTAAGTATCAAAGAAGTCTTCACCTTCTTTCTGGGTATAACCCTTGGCCACAAGTCGTGCCTTGTACTTTTCAATCATACCATCAGGTCTAAGCTTCTTCTTGAACACCCACTTACATCCTACAGGTTTGCACCCATAAGGACGGTCAGTGATCTCCCAGGTACCGTTAGCTAAGATGGAACCATCTCGCTACGTACAGCTTCCTTCCAGTAGTCAGCATCAGGAGATGCATAGGCTTCTGAAATAGTCCTGGGTGTGTCATCCACGAGGTACACAATGAAATCATCACCAAAAGACTTTGCAGTCCTCTGTCTCTTACTCTTCATAGGAGTTCCATTGTTATCCTCAACAGGATTCTCAACGTGTTCCATCGCAATGGTGGGTTCAGGAATTACAGTGAATTCCTCACTAGATGGAGTAGGTATCTCCTGATTTGATGAACTCGACATATCCTTCATAGGAAATATGTCCTCATAGAAAGTTGCATCATTTGATTCCATAATCGTACCAACATGCATGTCGGATACCTCAGATTTTATTATCAAAAATCTATACCTGATGCTATGAAAAGCATAGCCCAGAAGAACACAATCCACGGTTTTTGGTCCAAGCTTGCGCTTCTTGGGAATTGGTATATTGACTCTCGCCAAACAACCCCAAGTACGTAGGTAAGAGAGTTTCAACCTTTTCCTTTCCCATTCCTCAAATGGAGTCATGGTCTTATGCTTTGTGGGAACTCGGTTTAGGACATGACACACAGTCATTAGCGCCTCCCCCCACCATTCCTTGGATAGACCCGAAGTGTCTAACATGGTGTTAACCATATCAGTTAGAGTTCGGTTCTTTCTTTCGGCTACCCCATTTGACTGGGGTGAGTAGGGAGGCGTCCTCTCATGGATTATACCATGTTCCACACAAAACAGATCAAATTCATTGGAAAAATATTTCCACCACGATCGGACCTAAGCCGTTTAATTTTTCGATCAAGTTGGTTCTCTGCCTCAGCTTTATAGTTTTTAAAGAAAGTCAAAGCCTCATCTTTTGATTTCAGAAGATACACATAACAATATCTAGTGGAGTCATCAATCAACGTCATGAAGTATCTCTTTCCACCTTTTGTCAACACGCCATTCATCTCACAAAGATCAGAATGTGTAAGCTCTAGTGGCGCCAAGTCTCTTGCCTCTGCAGTCTTATGGGACTTGCGAGGTTGCTTAGCTTGCACACATACTTGGCACTTGGAGCCTTTGACAGTAGAGATATTCGGAATTAAATTCATATTGGCTAACCACGTCATGCAACCAAAGTTAATATGACAGAGTCGTGAATGCCAAATATCAGACTCATTATTGTGGCAAACATTATTAATAATTTTAGTGCAAATATCTGACAAAGATAGGCGGAACAAGCCTCCGCACTCATAGCCTTTTCCAACAAATTATCCACACTTAGAAATTACAACTTTATTGGATTCGAAAACCAACTTAAAACCATGTCGACATAAACGGGAACCGCTAACGAGATTTTTATTGATGGACGGCACATGATGAACGTTCTTCAGACACACAGTCTTCCCCGAAGTAAACTTCAGATCGACCATACCAACACCTCGAACGATGGCATGTGACCCGTTCCCCATCAGCACAGGTGAAGTCCCTGTTGCCTGGTAAGAAGAAAACATGGAGGCATCAGCACAAACATGTACATTGGCACCGGTGTCAATTAACCAATCAGGGGATTGAAATACTGAAAGGATGGTAGGAAAAATACCGTACCCTGATTCCTTTATATCAGTATCACCGATGACAACATTAGCGGACTTGCCGCTCTTCTCATGTTCGCGCTCCTCAAAGCGATTAAAACACTTCGGAGCCCAGTGATTAGGATCACCGCAGACATGGCAAAGTCCCTTCCCCTTCTTACGAGAATTCTTCTTGAAGTTGGTAGAATGTGATGGCTTGTTCTTTGTATCAAACTTGCCTTTGCCCTGAGTTTTGTTCTTATTGTTTTTGAACTTGCTGGGCTGGGAGTTCTTCTTCTGTACCATGTGGGCACTAGAACCTCCCTCAGCAACTCGAGCACGTGTGTCCTTTGCTCTTGCCTTCTCTTCAACATCAAGAGTACCAATGAGATCCGCAATGGAAAACTCCTGTCTCTTGTGTTTCAAGGAAGTAGCAAAATTGTTCCACGAAGGTGGAAGCTTGGCAATGATGCCTCCGGCAACAAATTTGTCCGGCAACACACACTTGAAGTACTCAAGTTCTTTTGCGAGCGACTGTATCTCATGAGCCTGCTGTACAACAGGGCGCTCATCAGTCATCTTGTAGTCATAGAATTGCTCCATGACGTACAACTCGCTGCCGGTGTCCGAGGCACCAAACTTGGCCTCGAGCGCAGCCCACATGTCCTTGCCGTTGTCAAAAGACATATACGAATCCACAATGGAGTCATCAAGAACACTCAGAAGAGCGCCTTTAAAGAGGGTATCAATCTTCTCAAAAGCTTCCAGCTGTGCTGGATTAAGATCGCCCTCAGGCTTGCCCTTGGTGGCATCATAGCAGCCCATGGTCTGAAACCAGTAGACTGCTCTCGTGCGCCACCTCTTATATTGCGCCCCCTTAAAGGCAGGCAGCTTCAGATGCGCAGCAAAACCACTCGGAGTAAATTGCCTATAATCAGGTTTTTTGGATTGTTGGAAATATGAGAAAATTACTACGAGATTTAATCCAAATAAACAGAAGATAAATCATGACCACATCAGCAGAGATTAAACTAATCATGCGAACTAGCATAGCAGATGAACATATCACATCTAGGGCACAAACTAGAAGCATTAATTCTACCACGATCTCGAACAGGAAGGATAGAATCACATACGGTGCAGCGGGTGCAGCACTGCCAGTGTTGATGTTGTCGCCCATGTCGTCGAGGATGATGTTGCCAAGGTCGGGGAAGAAGTCATCGTTCGCGAAGTTGTCGCTGCCAGCAGTCGCGTGAGTGCGCTCCCCAAAAACCTGATCGCCCCTCTCCCGTACAGGATCACGAGAGGCGGGGTTCTGGAGGCCTGCTGTCCCTTCTCGCGGTGCACACCGGAAGGAGGGATGGAGAAGACTTGCTTGGCGGCACAATGATCTGGAACGGTGGTGAGAAACCATACGAAGCGGCGGCGGCTAGGGTAGACGTCTGCCTGACTATATAGTGCGGGCCGGGTAGGTCGTGGGAGTAAACCCCACGTCCGAGTCGTCACGATCCAAAAGAATCCGAAATGGTTCAGTAATTAACGCGTCCATTAATTATTAATTAATGACTCATTAATTTTCCCATGCAGCAAAAATATAGACAACGTGCATAGCTCTGTCCTCGGCTCGGCTCAATCCCGCAACCCGCGGCGCGGCGCGGCGCGGCGCGGCGCGTCGTGACGAGGCGTGGCGTGGCGAGGCGAGCGAGGAGGAGGAGCGCGCGTGTAGGTCTCCTCTTCTCATGCTCATACAAGTGGTAGAAGAGCTCACCTTATAAAGAGGTGCAACTCTCTCTCAACTTCCGGGGTGGGACTAAACTTTAGCCTCACTCACTCCACTCACATGTGTGCATGAATGGGCCAAGAGAATTTCAGAATTTTAGTTGGGCTTTGGGCCAAAGGCCTACTAGCAAAATTCCAACATGAAGGTTCTTGGCGTGTCCCCTAGCCGCGGATTGGGGAGACGGCGGGTACGACGTGGGGAGGGCCGGCGAGGGCCACTGGGAGGGCGCTGGCATGTCCCCTGCTTGCAGATTGAGAAGACGGCGGGTACGGCGCGGGGCCGGCGGGGAGGGCCAGCGAGGGCCACCGGGAGGGCGCTGGTGCAGCGATCGGATGACGGGGTGGGCGCTATTGGGGCGGCGGAGGAGGAGGGCAGCGGTAGCTTCACGTGGGTAGGAGAGGCAGGTGGCGGGGAGTGCCGGTCCTTTTGGGCAGGTGGCATCGCGGCCGGGGAAGCACCCCGATGCTCGCGCCTGGCGGCCGCCGGAGCCCGCTCGCTGGCGAGCACCTCCTTAGCCGCCGCCAGGCTTCTCCTTCTCCCTCTCCTCTCCTCTCATCCTCTCCTAAAGATGTGTCGTCGCCCCGATCTGGTTGTTTCCCGTATATTATATCGCGCCTTCTTTTCCTCGTAGTTGAACAACTGCGGGCGGCAGAGTTTTCGTCCGCCCAGCAAAATTGCTAAACGCGGTTTTGGCTGAGGATTAGTATAATTTTAACGGTTAGATTAAATTAAGTGATCCTCATCGTGGGGCTGTAATTGGTCTATACTGTTTTGTGTAGCTTAGGTTGGGTGTGTTTAGCAATGAATATGTTTGCTTGTTTAATACTCCCTACTGGCTCACATATTGACTGTGTACAAGATTCTTTGTAGCACGTCACCCTACTGGCTCACAAGTAACATCCAAACACGTTCACTTCAAGGTTTTTGGAGGTGAACATTCCTCGTTACTAGGTTTCAAAATTTGTTGAAATGAAAACCATAAAAACAAGGGAAGGCAGGAAGTGGGGTTAAGAAACGACACTTAGCAAGTTGGCATAATCCTAGCTGATGTGCCTTTGAGAAGTGATGCATTCCTTTAAATTTTCTTTGCAAGTTCTTTCTCCTAATTCCTCTTGATATCTCAAGTGATAGTACAAATGCATCATGTATGAAACATCATTGTATTGTACTGCAAGCAATGATTTATTCTCTTTTACTATTTCTACAGCTATGTCCTAAACTCCTAATTAATGCAACACAAGACAACTCATCCAGACATGACATAAGATTTCATTCAACATTACAGTGCTCTAAGATCATCAATGGACATGTTGCCCCTCCGGCCTGAGCCACTGCCCTGGGGTTCCCTTGTGGCATGGATTATCTTTTCTCCCATTGGTTCTGTATAGGAGCGGGCTTAAGAACCGACAAACCGAAGACCGAACCTATTCCGAAACTGAAAAAACACTACTTTCGGTTTTGCTTGCCCCTATAGTAAAATTCGGTTGTCACTTATACTAACAGAATTTAATTTAGGCGGTTGGGTTTTATACAGTTTACCGAAAACAGAAACCAAAGTAACCAAGTCGAACACACAAAATCCTAGCACCCAAGTACATGCAACTACTATGGCCTAACTACTGCGTACATGCGAGTCAGGGGCGACCTTATTTCTCTCCTAGGCCTGCCACGTACATGCAACTATCCAAGCCCAACACTTTTGTATAATAGTTTCTCCTAGAGAGCGCCAGTAGCCCAGTACGGCACTTCACTTAGGGTTTGTCCCACCTCGCCTAGCTACACCGGTTGAGACAGTGAGCTTGGCTACTTAAGAAGGGAGGGTATGATAGGTATAATGCGCACAACAGTTAGCTCGCGCCGAGGAAAAATGTTGTAAAAATATGTTTTTTGTACATGGTCCCTATTAAAACTGAAAACCGAACCGAAATAATTGGTTAACCGAATTTTTGGTTAGTTGATTTTTTGTGTCTATTTTGCTTTTCACTTTGGCTAACCGAATTCATAGAAGAAAATAGTAGAAACCAAAATTACGCCCATGCCTAGTTTTGTATGCATCGACCATGGATGAGCAAACTTCATCATACCATTCATACCACAAATATCTTTTGCCTCATGCACTCTGTCTAGACTTCAACAAATTCCTATGTCCCCTAACTATGGAAATCATGTTTGTTCAGGCCATTTATTTCTATTGTGTTGTTTTCTTAACTAGCTCTTGCTTTATTTACATGTTTTATTTTATTGTGGTAGATTTGAAATAAGTTCTCGCGCACACTTCATAAACCAAGGCAACTAACAAGAGTGTTCATACACCAATGGGAGAGTGGCCCATGAGGCGCAATGCCTACCACTGCCTCACACACGTGCTCTAGTCCCCTTCCTCTGCCTATTTAACTACCACCAAAATCAAGACATTTGTCGCGCGAATCACCTATGCTTCACACACAACAAGAGTATCAACCGACATGACTGCTGACACACTGGCCTCTAATGCCCAAATTGGAATCATTATCCACTCAATTCCAACACAACTAGTTGCTTCTTAGA
The DNA here is from genome assembly GCF_018294505.1 of Triticum aestivum. NCBI lineage: Eukaryota > Viridiplantae > Streptophyta > Magnoliopsida > Poales > Poaceae > Triticum > Triticum aestivum. The sequence continues at coordinate 623,026,480 of NC_057803.1, forward strand.
TTACAATACTATTCATGCTTATCTTTCTCTACTATAACCCAAAGAACTAATGTCCGCACTTTATGAACAAACCATATCTCTTTATATAAAAAGAAAACATATCTTCTTGAAAGTACTTTGATGAGAATTATCTTCACATCATATGAGTAATGACCTTTTTTTCTATCTTTGCCTACAAGATTATGTGTACCATGGGTTTAATTGTGTGTTGGAATTGTCTTGTGGAACGACCAAGATCACCACAAAACATATTAAGTAATGGCATGCACCTATTAATGGAACATGGAGTGCATTGATTCTACACCTACTTGCCTGCTATGATACCCATAGCAAACATCTACTCACCTATATATCCTCTTCACTTGTTAGCTAGTGATTTTTGAAGTCTACACTCCACGCTTGTATCTTAGCATCAAGATAATAGCTAGGTTTGGTTGTACACCATGGAATGCTAGGTGGCCAATTCAAAGAACATGTCAGTACTATTTTTAATCCCAAATATGTTGTGGTCAAGAACATGGTGAAGAGCTATATGAATGAAAGACATCAGGACAAATCCTACACTGGGGCGGAGCTAACATCAGGCTATGCTCAGGTCTAAGCTAGCTTAAGTTATCCATTCTACAAATTTTATGTGCTTTGTAAGAAGAAGCTAGAAGGCCTATTGTTCCTAAGCCTAGGGCTATAGCCCTGGCTACTATAGGCCTATCTCTTACACTGATCCTACAACAAAAGAATTTCTAGTAGTACTAACTTTATGTGGGTATATTGGGACCTATATTTGTTTCAACAAGGTTGCAAAGAACTTATTTGCACTGTCTGATGCCGCCTTCTGTAGTTAAGTATCTCCAAACAGTGTTTGATCACTTCAATAGAAGAAGTGCGATGCAACAAGACCCCTTTGGCAACTTATGGGCATTGTGCGGTGTCTCCTTTTTACAGTAAAGTTTCTCCGAGGGGAGTTTGATCACCCTAGTATAAGGAATGTGATGTAATCCAAGACCGCGCAGAACAGTGCATACTTTATCATGTATAAGCATGCTGATTGTACCATGCAGTTTTATCGCCTCACAAGTTGTATGTGCTCGAGCTCTAGCAAACAACTCTATAGAGGTCCTAATTTTTTGGTAACATAACACCATTGGGCTTTTGGAGCTGTTATTTTTGTTCAATATAGGTTCTGCATTTAGTAAGGGAACACTGTGGGCATCAGGAAAGGGAAGACAAGAAGTAGGCGAAGAAATGGCACTTTGTATGATGCCAATCCACATCTGGCGTGTCTCAACTGTAGTTGCGTTGTTTTCAGGTGCTCATACACATGTGTCCTTTATGAAACATCATGGTATTCAATTGCAAGTGGCGCTTCACTGGCGACTAGATAGCCAACCAAGATGGTTTCCTCTGTGTTGGCCTCCAGCACACTACATCTTCCGTCCTTCGCGAGGAGTAGGGACACAGTGGTGCCGATGACCTTGCCAGAGGGGTTGCTGATGAAATTATTCCTGGGCCCGATTATGTCTCCTCAAAATAGCTTGACGATCGACATGCGCATGATGGACAAGGTATCGTATCATTAGTCTTTCTTTATTTTATTAGACCTCTTTTTCTTTGCTGTTTAGGCGGGCTATGCCTCCCTGTTTCGTAGCTTCTTTCAAACCGAACCATCCTCTCTCTCAAAAAAAGCTGCTTCCAAACTGCGTCCAAGGTATAGTTCTTAAAGTCATACGTGCCTTAAAACGGTGGTGCTTGTAACTTAACAATTTTTTGGATTAAGCCTAACTATTAATGATTATCATCATTATTTTTATTGTTCTTATTATTCTTATCATCGTCATCATCATTATTCAATGTTGCTATGCGTAGAGTGACCTGCGTATCAAGTGCATGTGGTTCTTGCTCTGCAATAGTCGGCGGAAACGTACCTAGTGGGTTTGTCCGAGGACACTAATTTGTGTGTTGTCCATGTCAACCATGTGACCATCATGTCCAAAGATATTCAGCTGGCTTGGCGGATCCACGATGAAAGAATGTAATGGGCTCAACACCAACACATTGCTTATTTTCCAAAGTATTCCGCATAGTTTGATGATGCAAATTATCCAAAATACTTTTTACACACCTGATTGCAGGCCGTTTCATTGCGTTGGTGACTACACATTTCTTCATGAAATTTTATAGGTACATAGTGAGTAGACACACTTGGTTGCTCGAAATGTCTCTACATATTTTTTTTTGCGGGTGTCTCTACATGTATTGTTGTCGAGTATTTTTCTAGATAATAAAGTTGAGTCTCTCCATATGGAGTATGATTTCTCCACGTTGTAGGGCAAGAAACATGTCTACTTTATAAATAGTGGGGTAGCTTGCAGATTGGTATGTCCCGGGTTGAAGGATACAATTCCCTTTTGAATGGGGAGTTGGTAAGATCGTCGTTTATTAGATATTTTTAATTAGACTAGCTTAGACCTGCCAGCACGAATCTCGAAGCTCCTCAATCTTACGGTGACTACCTGTGTGGCATCTATCCCCGGTGGCATGAAACTATTTTCGATTTATGTACTGGATCATATCCTGAAGATTGTATTTTTAGACCGAGTTGCATACTTTGTACTAACAGAAAAGAGGAATACAGATCCTCAAAAAAAAGAGGAACACGTACGCACTGCCCCTCTGTCTGATATTTCCTATCGAAATTGATATGTGAAATCTTACTTTACAACCCTGAACACGAGATGCTTTCGACATGTATGAAATGATGAAATCAGTGAATTCTGTGGTGTACTGTGACTCTGTGAGACATGCGATCTCTGGTTTTCTGTATTTGTAGTTGAGATTGTAATTGATTGTTACCTACGACAACCAGTAATGCTACAAAGGAGAACGTTTTCCCCGAAACCCTAAAACCCCTCTGGCGGCGGCGACTAGGGCTTCGAAGTGGAACTGCGGCGGCCGCTAGTTTCCACACCGGCGGGCCGCGCTTGAGATCCGGGCGCGGGGATGGCCTCATCCCCATAGGGCGTGGGCACGGGAAAGACGCCGGAGTCACCCAGGGTGGCGAGAGCACGTCTGGAGGAGGCTCTGGGCAAGATGGGAATCACCGATGAAGAGGCAACACCGTTGGTCATCGATGATCGAGAGGGCGATAGACCGAAGAGATGGCTCATCGCCGGCAAGGTTCTACACCGGAATCTGCTCCATACCAACACCATAGCCGGCGCTCTTCGGCCTGCATGGGGCAATCCCCGAGGTCTACAATTTAGATCAATGGGGGAGAATATGTTCGTGGCAGAGTTTGAGAATCAACAGGATCGTGATCGCATCTGGCAGGGATCGCCATGGCACGTGAGCAAGAACGCTGTAATTGTCGCGGACTTTGAAGATTGCATGTGGCCCGACGAAGTTAAGTTTGAGCGGCTCCATCTATGGGCCAGGGTTCCAAATATCCCATACAACCTGCGTGATGACACATGGGGGAAACTGATCGCGCAGCAGATCGATAAGGATGCCACTTCAATCCAGTTTGATCATGTGGGTGGCTTCTTGCGAGCGCGGGTATCCATTGATGTCAGCAAACCTCTCAGGAGGTGGATTTTGATAGACTCGGCAAAGAGAAAGAAGGTTGATCTCTACGATATACAGTACGAGCAAGTTCCTCACTTTTGCTTTTCTTGTGGTCGTTTGGGCCATTCTGAGATCATGTGCCCTACACCGGGTCCTCGCGATGACAAAGGAAATCTCCCTTTTGGACCAAAGTTGAGGGCACCAGAGCAACGGGGGAAGGCTACGTCGGCGGACAGCTCAAGTCATGAGCAGCACACGGAGCCGAGTAGCCATCGAGAGTCCAAGAATTCTTCCAACGCCGGCAAAGGTGATGAGGTGACCTCCCCTGCAAAGGAACGTGCAAACATCAAGAGGAAGGGAGCCCCAAAACAGGTCTACCGGCAGATGGAACACCCTCCTCTCATGCTAATCGATGGTGTAGCTCCTGGGAACATTGACCATATGCAAGATGAGGACGCAAATGCATTAGCACTCGGAGATGGACAAGAGTTAGAGCGGGAAGCAAAGAAGAAGAAACCCACACCTGAGAATTTGGCAGAGACTGCAGGACAGTCCTGCCCGTCCCAATGAGCTACATAAGCTGGAACTGCCGGGGGCTTGGGAACCCCGAGGCAGTTCGAGAGCTTCGCAATATTGTGAAGCAAGAGTTACCCCTCCTACTCTTTGTCATGGAAACTAAAATATCAGCGAAAAGAGTAGAGAGCCTGCAACATTCGCTGGGATTTACAGGATGTTTTGCAGTTAATAGCATGGGATTGAGCGGCGACATCGGACTATTTTGGTCCCGGGATGTGGATGTCAAGCTCAAAAATTTCAGTTCCGCCCACATTGATGTGATGGTGCGGAGGACAGACCAAGTTTCGCCAATATGGCAGTTTACGGGGTTCTATGGAGCCCCAAGAGTGAAGAATCGTCACCATAGCTGGCGGTTTCTTCGGACCCTGCATGCCATACAACACTCCGTGTGGTTATGCATGGGTGATTTCAACGAGACTCTCTACGCCACCGAACACTTCAGTATCTCGGCCAGGCCGGAGTGGCAAATGAGAGCGTTCCGAGAGGTCGCTGATGAGTGTTCCTTCCAAGACCTTGGCTGGTCCGGGGTGTCTTACACCTGGGATAACCGACAGGGGGGAAATTCGAATGTTAAAGCCCGTCTGGATCGAGCATTAGCTAATGAAGATTTCAGGCAGATTTATGATCAGATTGGAGTAAGGCACGTTTGTGCAGCTGAGTCGGACCATTGCTTCATCATTGTAAATTTGAACTAGTTGCCAAATAGGTCTCGCTCAAAGCGTCATTACCGGTACGAGAACGTTTGGCAGACGCATATTGATTATGAACGCCTAGTTACTGAAACTTGGCGTCGGAGCCAACGGGGACCGGGACTGCAGGGTGTGGCTGATTCACTTGGTGATCTCCAAGGAACACTTGAACCATGGGGAGCAAGAGAGTTCGAATGTCTAGCCCGGACAGTCCGACAGCTACAGCAGCGCCTTGACAGGTTGCGACGGCAATCTGTTGGCCGGGGCCCTTCTGAAGAAGAGAAGAAAACAATTATCAAGCTAAGAGAAACGCTCAGGCAGGAGGAAATTTGGGTGCGGCAACAATCTTGTGTATCTTGGCTACGAGAGGGCAACCGCAACATGGGGTTTTTTCACGCTCAAATGAAAAAGCGACAACGAATGAATCGCATTGCTGGTTTGCAACGAGCTGATGGCTCGGTGTGTGCAAACGCAGATGAGGATAAAGATGAGGTTCAGAATTTCTATCAACAGCTATATGAGTCCCAAGGGGCATCAGACTGTAGCGTGTTGTTATCACATGTTCCTAGCAGGGTAACACCGGCCATGAGCGAGTTTCTGGACAGACCATATGAAGCTGTTGAGGTGCGCACAACATTATTTCAGATGTCTCCGTCCAGCGGGTGTAGACGGCTTCACAGCGGGTTTTTTCCAGCGGCATTGGGACTTGCTTCACGCTGATGTAACACAAGCAGTCCTCGGATTTCTAAATGGGGGAGATCTTCCAACAGGTCTAAATGATACCTCGATCACATTGATACCTAAGGTGCGACACCCCCAGTCTATCTCTCAATATCGACCCATTGCTCTCTGTCCCGTACTTTACAAGATAGCAGCCAAGGTTATTACTAACCGTTTGCGGAGCTTGATGGATGAGCTGATTAGTGATGAACAGAGCGCTTTTGTCCCCGGCCGCCTGATAACGGATAATATATTGGTTGCTTATGAGAGTATTCATACAATGAAGCGGATGAAGAAGGGGAATAATTATATGTGCGCTGTTAAACTAGACATGATGAAAGCTTACGACCGAGTGGAATGTCATTATCTCGAATCCATTCTACTAAAGCTGGGCTTCAACGTCGTTTTTGTTCGACTGATAATGAAGTGTGTCACCTCGGTGCGCTTCACAGTTCGAGTCAATGGAGAACTCCTACCATACTTCACCCCTTCACGGGGCCTGAGGCAGGGGTGCCCTGCGTCATCGTTTTTGTTTCTTCTGTGTGCAGAAGGACTGTCCTTGTTGCTCAACTCGTATGGTGGATATATTGATAGGGGCATCCGTGTGAGCTTCAGATCACCATGGGTTAACCACTTACTGTTTGCTGATGATTGTCTGGTTTTCATGAAAGCGGATAGTCAAAGTGCAACAAGACTCAATGATATTCTTCACATCTATGGGGAGGCATCGGGACAGAGTGTAAATCGTGGAAGAAGTTCAGTATTTTACAGTCCCAATACTCCTCACCAGTTACGTGAGGCAGTTAGGATTTTGCTGGGTGTTCCTGTCGAGGCTTTTGGCGAGTGCTATCTTGGCCTGCCGACAGCAATAGGCAGGATCACGAGTGGCACCTTTGTTTATATGGCTGAACGGGCGCGCACACACATGCGGGGGTGGTCCGAGCGACTACTAGCTTGTGCTGCGAGAGAAGCGCTCCTAAAATCCGTGATCCAAGCAATTCCTACCTTCAGCATGTCGTGCTTTCTCTTGACCAAGAAAGTATGCAAGACTCTCACATCAGGTATGGCTAAGTTCTTTTGGAGCAGTTCCATTGATCGGCGGTCTATGCATTGGATATCATGGGATAAACTAGCTACACCGAAATGCAAAGGTGGAATGGGCTTTCGTGATCTCCGCTTGTTCAACCTAGCTCTTTTGGGGAAGCGCAGATGGCGCTTTATGACTAACCCCAACTCTCTATGTGCCCGGGTTTTGAAGGGCCGTTACTTCCCAGATTGTGAGTTTCAGCTCGCCACAGTACCAAAAGCCGCATCTGCTACTTGGCGAGTCATCGTTGCCGATCGAGAGGCGCTCGATGCTGGCCTTATCAAACGCGTGGGCACCGGTTCAACCATATCCATATGGGAGGATCGATGGATTCCGTCGACAGTATATATGACTCCCATGCTGAGACCTCAAAATGCATCTGTTGAGTTGGTTAGTGAGTTGATCGACACTGACAACTGGACATGGAAGACGGAGTTAGTACATGAGCTATTTATCGGTCCCGATGCACAAGCTATTCTGAATATACCTTTGCACCAGGGGGTGGTGATGATTTTATGGCATGGGCACACGAGAAATCTGGCATCTACACAGTTAAATCGGCGTACCAGTCTCTAGTGAACAAAAAAGAGCGTTTTGCTCTCGAAGAAGGGACGGGTATTGGGTCTTCAACTGACAACACAGAGCTGTGGCGTGCCTGATGGAAACTCAATGTGATCCCTAAAGTTCGGGTCTTCTACTGGCGAGTCTTGAGAGGAATTATTCCGGTTGAATGTACCTTAAAGCATCGCCATATTCAGGAGATCGGAAGATGCAAAATCTGCATGGCCATGGATGAGGATTTAGCTCATGCACTCATTCATTGTTCGCATGCAAAGCAATTCTGGGTGCAAGCTCAACAACTACTTGATTTCTCTCTACCGAAGCTACACCCAAGCACTTGGTCTCGCGATATTTTATGTGACCAGCTTTTCTCAGAGAAGAAGCGAGCGATCATAGTCACAGTGATGTGAGCGATCTGGCACTCCCGGAATCGTCTCACACATGATCAGGAGAAACTTGACCCGTCTACTTCTGTGAGACGCATTAAAGAAGATCTAGCGATCTTGGATATACCTCGGTCAGACCTAAAAATTCTGCCAGGTTATGGGTGGCGGCCCCCTGATGGAACGATCATCAAAATAAATACCGATGCAGAAATTCATCTAGATGGCGGCAATGGTGGAGCAGGGGGGTGGCGCGATCATCTGGTCGCCTCTTGGGAGCATGGAGCAAACCCCTTGTGGGGGTCACGGACCCCCTTATAGCTGAAGTGATGTATGTACGGGAAGGCGTGCGCTTTGCGAATCTCAGAGGATTTCAGGTGGTGATCATTGAAATAGATTGTCTGGAGGTTGTGGAACTCTGAAAGAATCGTCACAATTCGTTCGCGGTTGTGGCACCGTTGTTTTATAAGATAGGAGAGCTAGCTACTGTTTTTTTTTCTTATTTTGATATTCTTCATGTAATCCGGTCAGCAAACTATCCAGCTCATCTCTGTGCCAAGCGTGCTTGCACACTGAGTATGACTGAAAATTGGCTGGAAAAGACCCCTAGCTTCCTGGTGAGTAGCCTATTGGCTGACGATCCAGCGAATACTTTTGTTTGAATAAAGCTCTCACTATTGCTCGCAAAAAAAAAACAGTAATACTACACGTACGGATATTTACAGGTTGAGACTAATTACAGGCTGACATGGCATGGTTTGATTGGCAAGAAGGAGAGGAAGCGGGGCCACCCCGGTGAAAATCAGGGGGGCCGAAGAGAATTAGTGAAGGGCTTCCGTAACTTGCATGTAATAGGCCTGTAGGTCTAGGCCCCGCTTTCTCCCCTTCTTGCTAATCAAACCATGCCATGTCAGCCTGTAATTAGTCTTAGCCTGTAAATATCCGTACGTGTAGCATTACTGCGACAACATTCCAATGAGCGACAACAGCTACACTAGCAGAGAGAGCCGCGTATTCTCCTTTTT
>NC_057803.1:623035091-623036134 GCF_018294505.1 Triticum aestivum
AAGGAGAGGAAGCGGGGCCACCCCGATGAAAATCAGGGGGGCCGAAGAGATTTAGTGAAGGGCTTCCGTAACTTGCCTGTAATAGGCCTGTAGGTCTAGGCCCCGCTTCCTCTCCTTCTTGCCAATCAAACCATGCCATGTCAGCCTGTAATTAGTCTCAGCCTGTAAATATCGGTACGTGTAGCATTATTGCCACAACATTCCAATGAGCGACAACAGCTACACTAGCAGAGAGAGCCGCGTATTCTCCTTTTTTCTGCACCTGTGATTACCAGGTCGTTTCAGGTTTGGATCCAGATCGGGTGCGGGCCAACACACTTGATTCGCCACACTAGCAGGTCTCTCACTCATGCCAGAGAGAAGATGCCGAGATTGCCGTCGGAGGACCAGACCTGGGATGCTCTGGCAGACATGAGGAAGACCGCCTGCCAGAAGAAACTCGGCGCCATTTACAATGCCTGTCCGGTAACCATTGTCGAGGACAACCTCATCACCCACATATGTAAAGCAAAACACTAGACCTTTTTTTTCTGCGGTTGAAAAGATGAGACTTTATACATAAATCATACAATGACAAGACAACTGAAATTAAACAAAAAGTCAACAAATACAACACTTGAAGTAAATGAAGACAAAAGTTGGTGCTAACTCCTATGCCACAAGGGCAGAGTTGTGACTCGTGAGGGTTATATTCTAGAGCCTATAACTCTGCTATCGCCAACAACTCTAATGTGATATTGAACTAGTCGTACAATGCTTTACTCTATTTGTCTCAAAATAAGTGTCTTAATTTTGTACTCCCTTCGTTTCTTTTTAGTCTGCATATAAAATTTGGTCAAAGTCAAACTTTGTAAAGTTTGACCAACTTTGTAGAAGAAAATATCAACATCTACAATACTAAACATATATAGTATGAAAATTAATTTCATGATGCATCTAACATTATTGGTTTCATATTGTGAATCTTTATGTTTTTTTATACATTTAGTCAAAGTTAACAAAGTTTGACTTTGACCAAATCTTATATGTAGACTAAAAAAACG
>NC_057803.1:623036144-623046884 GCF_018294505.1 Triticum aestivum
TCCGCCACACTAGCAGGTCTCTCACTCATGCCAGAGAGAAGATGCCGAGACTGCCGTCGGAGGACCAGACCTGGGATGCTCTGGCAGACATGAGGAAGACCGCCTGCCAGAAGAAACTCGGCGCCATTTACAATGCCTGTCCGGTAACCATTGTCGAGGACAACCTCATCACCCACATGTGTAAAGCAAAACACGATACCTTTTTTTTTCTGCGGTTGAAAAGATGAGACTTTATACATAAATCATACAATGACAAGACAACTGAAATTAAACAAAAAGTCAACAAATACAACACTTGAAGTAAATGAAGACAAAAGTTGGTGCTAACTCCTATGCCACAAGGGCAGAGCTGTGACTCGTGAGGGTTATATTCTAGAGCCTATAACTCTGCTATCGCCAACAACTCTAATGTGATATTGAACTAGTCGTACAATGCTATACTCTATTTGTCTCAAAATAAGTGTCTCAATTTTGCACTCCCTTCATTTCTTTTTAGTCTGCATATAAGATTTGGTCAAAGTCTAACTTTATAAAGTTTGACCAACTTTGTAGAAGAAAATATCAATATCTACAATACTAAACATATATAGTATGAAAATTAATTTCATGATGCATCTAACATTATTGGTTTCATATTGTGAATCTTTATATATTTTTTATACACTTAGTCAAAGTTAACAAAGTTTGACTTTGACCAAATCTTATATGCAGACTAAAAAGAAACGGAGAGAGTACTACATCCGTCTTGCTTTATTAGTCCCCTTTGTATTATGTGCCAAATTATGGCCTTAAATTTAACTAACAAAATTTTAATGCATGTCATAAAAAGTAATATAGTTGGAAACTATGTTCAAATACGAATACAAACGATATAATTTTTGGTGACATGTATTAATATTTTGTTAGTTAAATTTATAGTCAAAATTTAGAACAAAATACAATGGGGACTTATAAATACGAAGGTAATACTAAGTTTAGTATAAAGTTGTACTAAGGTTGAGACACTTAGTTAGGGACGGAGAGAGTACGTCTATAACATAGTCACGGGTCGAAATTTGATGAACTGCTGAGTAAAAATATTTGATTAGTTTTACATCGCGTCATAATCACTGGTTCAACTATTTGCAGCCGGTGACTACATATTTACTTAACAAACACTCGCAAAAGCCATTACCAAAAAGCCTTTCTAAAGAAGTACCATATTGCTCTCGCCATCTCCAACAACTACGTACTGTAATACATAATTTGTCATACGGCAGGCTGTTGTTCTGGATCCAATTTGGGTGAACTGTTGATAACAAATAATTCACTTGTCCTACTTGAGCAACCAGCATTGCTCCTATTCCTATATGTACCCTTAGCATACTCCTAAACTAGCTAAGAAAACCACCAACCACCAGAAGCAACATCAGCAGCAGTAGCGGCGCAGCTCAGTTAGCTACATATAATGGGCTCGGAAATGGTCGCCGGCCCAGCTGCCGGCGACGAGGAGGCGTGCATGTACGCGATGCAACTTGCCGCTGCATCTATCCTACCGATGACGCTCAAGGGCGCCATCGAGCTGGGTATGCTCGAGGTCCTGGTGAGCGCAGGCGGGGAGATGTTGTCGCCTTCGGAGGTGATTGCGCGGCTGCCATCCAAGGCGGTCAATCCGGACGCGCCGGCCATGGTGGACCGCATACTGCGGCTGCTGGCTTCGTACAACGTAGTGTTGTGTGAGGTCGACGAAGGTGAGGACGGCCTCTTCGCCCGCCGGTACGGCCGCGAACCAGTGTGCTAGTGGCTCACCCCCAACGAGGACGGTGTCTCCATTGCCGCGCTAGTCCTGATGATCCAGGACAAGGTCAATATGGAGGGCTGGTGAGTTTGATCGTTATTTTCTCAAGACTATTGTGCTTTTGGACTGTTTTTCTCTTCCACTCTTCCTCACCTTTCGGTGTCTATCTTTCTACTAATTATGGAATATTTTACTAACTGTTAAACTCAACAGTCAAGTCTCATACTTTACTTCAGTTGATGTCAATATATGGTGTTTCTATTCGATACAATGTTGTTCTCTCAAAAAAACTCATATTAATTAGCTTTGACAAAAGATTATCTTACCCCCCCTCTCTCCACCCTACACCCTATATGAACAGTAAACTCAGAAAAAATAGGAACAAATTCGAAAAAAATCTGGAACTCTGCGTCATCAAATATGGCCAACTTTGTATGTTCTTGCAAGTTTTTAAAACGAAATATCATGTAGAGCTCCTCGAATATCATGAATTTCAGATTTCAGTGCTAAAGGTGCTCAAAACATCAAGCATTGAAATCTTTTTCTTGTGTATATCTCCTCGAATATTTTTTTGGCTTGAAAACTTGCAAGCACCTACAAAGTTTGATCATATTTGATATTGCAAAGTTTCATTTTTTTTCTAATTTACTGTTTGTAGAGGATGTAGGGGCACTCGAGATCTGAAAAACCACTGTCCTTTTCTAATTATCTGTCCATTATTTTGCATTGTCTTATGTTTTCTTGGCACAAAGAGAATGTTTTACTGTGCACTTGAATTTGTTTTCTAAAATTATTATGTACTTTACATGATTTGTTCCTTACTTTTTTTTGTAAAACATCTTCTTAATTAATCCCAACGTTGTATCTTCTCTTTATGAATATGCACGCATGTGCGGATTCGCTTGCCTATTTTACGTTCACGCATTTTGATATATAACAGTTAATGACCAGTAAGTGAGCAATCCTCGCTTATTTGCATAGAGGAGTGTATTTATACTCAAACAGCATTGTTTTATATAATATCTCTTGTGAAATTTTGCTACGTACTTTGTTCATGAAGTCCATGAAAATCAAATTGCTAGTTTTTTGTGTTCAATTTCCTTTTTTCCTTTGAAATATCATGTGAATATAGAGTTTGTATATTTATCTACCTAATAGGAGTTAGATCCCATCAACCTTGAAACTCCAAGATTCCAGTCATTAGAAAGTTATATCTAGTTTTGCGCGTGTGGTGGTGTTTGTAATATATGCGTCTATGTTAACTCGTTGTTTCCAGAAAATAGTTTTACCTACTATGAATTTAGAAATAGACCTGTATTCTTTAGCTATAAAATAATATTTCATTGTATCACGTGCCATATTTGCCTATTTGCTACGGTAAAATTAATGGAATGCTAATTTGAAATGTCTGCTGGTGCATGCAAATATATTCAGCTTGTGTACTCGGCTGCTCTCCTAGCTTTTCTTTTCTTTTCTTTCTTTTGACAACCGTACTGCTCAGTTATGTTGCCTTCTATCTAGCTATAGGAACCTGGTTGCTCCGAATTTCTAAAACAAATTGAATCCTAGTCGTTTATAATATAGGCTTGTAATATTTTTAACGAATCAGATTATTTACTCTATGTATAAGTGGTGACTTATTCACATCTTGTTTAAATAATATAATAATAGATAGTTTCTTAAATCAGCATGTTATATATACCTTCTCAGGCAGTTCTGACTTCCGACTTTAGTTCTGATAGTTTAGTCTGGCTTGTGATCCTGCGCCAACAGTATCTATTCAATTATAGATTTATCCACCAACTGCCAATTAGTCGATGGAAAACTTGAAACTTTGAGCAATGTCCAAGTACTAACTAGAAGTACTGAAAAAATGTTTTTCTTGATGAATTTGCTTGTAAAGTTGGAAGTTGAGCAACTGCATGCCACCATTACTCCACTATCAGTAAACTGAACTAGAAGCTTGTAACTAATTTGCAGGTATCATTTGAAGGACGCAGTCCTTGATGGTGGCCTCCCGTTCCAAAGAGCATACGGGATGACGTTGTTCGAGTACAATAACACGAACATGCACGTTAACCGCATGTTCAACGAGGCCATGAAGAACCATTCAACCATCATCACCAAGAAGCTCCTTGAGTTCTACAGGGGCTTTGACAGTGTCGGCACCCTTGTTGATGTCGCAGGTGGTGTGGGTGCAACCATCCACACCATCACCTCCAAGTACCCGCACATCAAGGGGGTCAACTTTGACTTGCCGCACGTTATCTCTGATGCGCCGTCCTTCCCTGGTGTGGAGCATGTCGGGGGTGACATGTTCGAGAAGGTGCCCTCCGGCGATGCCATCCTCCTAAAGTGGATCCTTCATGACTGGACTGACAAGCATTGCACGAATCTACTAAGGAACTGCTTTGACGCACTCCCTGCTCACGGCAAGGTCATCGTCATGGAAGGCATCCTGCCGTTGAAACCAGACTCAACATCCAGGGGGCAGCTGATGTTCTTAGGTGACATGATCATGCTCATGCACACCCCAGGTGGCAAGGAGAGGCAACAGAGGGAGTTCGAGGAGCTTGCAAGGGGTGCAGGGTTCACCAGTGTCAAGACCACTCACATCTACGGCAATGCGTGGGTCATTGAATTCATGAAATAAATTTCAGTATTAGCTTCTAGTTGTTGCTCCTAAAATCCACAAATGACTTTCGAGTTTCCACCGTGTTTACTTAATTTTGAATCATTAACATATTTTACGTACATAATAAAGGATTTGGTACTTAAGTTGTGCGAGAAATTGCTATTTCTATGTTGAGTAAATTTGGCAATGTTAAGCCTAGGAACTTGTGTGCAGGCTTACGCCTATAGAGCACATCAAGCATGTTTATTTTGTTTTTTGTTGTTGAACTGTGTTATGTTGTGCTATGTTTAGTTTACCCAAATACTTAAAAGTGCAGTTGCACTTTTTGTCAAAGCCGAGGACACGCACTGCAGTCGTCAATCGCGTGATGCGGAAAAAATGCATGGTAATTTGGCCCCACCCGTTGGCAAAAGGGGATGCAAAGCAAGTACATTTAATGCAACACGTGCACATACTGTGTAAATCAAGGTCTCTTATATGCATTAAATTTCATTTTGTAAAACTTTGAAAAGCTATAACTTTTGAAGGGAACGTCGAAATTGTAATCCGTTTTCGTAGTTAGGTTTCTCGCGAGGAGTTCTTCAAAACAGATCCCGTGAGGGTAGGTTTCGACAAACTTTTAGTGCTACATGTGCAGACTTCCTATTTGTTCTCTTACCATAACCGTCAATTAGCCCGAGGCCCTCCTAAGTTGACTACTTTGACTGTCAAGTAATCGTACTATGACTCTCCAATTGGCTAACATTGTCCTCAGTTGCTTACTATGAACCAATAGTATTGTAATAATATCCTAATTTGTACTGCAATAGGTTTTTATGTAGTACGCAAATTAGAAATTATGATAGGCAATTTTCATAGTAGAGTAGGCAACTGAGCATCTGTGGTAAGTAAGTTCGTAGTGGTATAAATAGTACTCCCTCCGTTTCAAAATAAGTGACTCGACTTTGTACTAACTTTGAAGGAGTAGTACACTAGGCATAGTAGGCATCACAGGTAAGATGCAGATGTGTTGCTTGTAGTAGTTTATAAGTTGGTTTACCATGATTGATAAGTTACATACATTGGAAACTAAGTTGTAATAGTTTAGTTGCCTACCATACTATGAAAGTTTCCCAGTGTAGTGTGAAATTTGCATATCATAATTCCTAATTTGTCTACCTCGGAAAACTAATTTCTATACTCGCTAGATATGTTAGCAACTTAGAACTGAAGCTACTCAACTTTGTAGTTATGGTAACCCAACTTATAAGGACTCCCCGCTGATAGACAATCATACTAGGCAAACTAATAATAAGTTGTTTCTCTACAGCATTAAAGTTGCCTATGTGGCCGTCCAATTTGCTCATGAAAATTTTAGTCAAACATACTCATATGGAGTCTAGTTTTGAAGAGATCATCCCAAGGAACTTAGGAATGAACACGAAATTTGATTTCAATGCTCGGTTCAAAAGGTAAAACATAAAAAAAAATGAAAATGCAAATTAAATACATGCTTATTTATGCATTTCCAACTAAATTTCCCGCACGTAGTACATTGCCCCTATGTTAGACCACACCCTATTTGTACAAATCCCTAATAGATACTACCCTAAGTTTCCTGCCATGAGTGAATAGCCTAACATCAGTCAAAGTTGCATCCAATACTTTTCTGGTGTGGTAAGCAACTTACTTCATAGATAGACAACTTAGCAACACTGATGGGCAACTTTTAATGTATTATAGGAAAATGAAATTGTAAAGGGCAGGCAACTGAGCACCACCGATAGGCAAGTTCATAGTGTTTTGTAAGCAACTTAGAAAAATAATGATAAGAAACTTCATAATATTGTAGGTAAATAATATGCAAACTTAGCAAACTAAGTAGCAACAGTAGGCAACTAACTACCAATAGCAGGCAAATGGGCATCGATGGTAGGGCAATTTCATAATAACTGCAGCCACGACAGCCAAGTTGGGATAATATTAGCAAATTTTCTTGATACAAATAGTGCAATGAAGTTGTTTGTATGTAGCACTAAAGGTGCCACATGTTTTGTATGATTTTCTCATTTTTACACAATGGATCTCGCGAAGGTTGGCAGTGGTCGCAGTATGCGTGGTTTCCCTACGATTGAGAGCGTGAGCTAGTGGAGTGGAAAAAGGCATCAACAGGGCATCGTCCCGGGGTCCGAGTGGGCTGGATCTGGCCCTGGCGGGTAGCTGAAGTGGCGGCAAGAATGTGCTCGCGTACGGCGGCTCTGGTGGTGGAGGTAGGTGGCGGTGGGTGGCGCTCTTGCCTCAGCGAGTTCTGCAAGATGCGTGTGTTCCCATGCAGCGCGTGCGACATGGTTTGGTGTTGTCCTCCCAGACTTTCTGCAGCTATGTGAACTAGACTGCTCTGGCATTCTCTTGGTGGCGCCGGTTGAATTGGGAGCTGGTGGGGTGGGTTGCATAGATCTGGGTGAAAATCTGATAGAGATGTTGTCAATGTCGGCGGAGACTTGTTTTGTGGACGTTGATTCCCTCCTTGGGGGTGCCATCGAGGAGCCTGTTGCAACCCCGCAACTCATGTCTTGAGACTCCAGGTAAAAACCTTAGATAGGGTGTTCACTACTAGAAAAAAGCCTGCTAGTTGTGCATCTGTTTTGGCTACCAATGGTGCACTACTAGCATCACGCCATTAGAATATTTTACTAATGACGCTCCGCAGGTGCGCCATTAGTATCTGGTATATATACTAATGGCGCACCACGCAGTGCGCCATTAGTATATCCCATGATGCACCACTACTATCTAGCTTAGTAATTGTGCACCACATAGAAGTGTGCCATTATTAACAAAAAAAATTCAAAATTTTCCCTAATTTTTTTTTCTTAATCTCGAGTCACTATGGCTTAATCTCGGGTCAATATGCTTAATCTCAAGTCAAATGGCACTCTGTGGTCAAACTTCCCAAAAGGTCACCCATCCTCACACTACTCCAGCCCGAACACGCTTAACTTCACAGTTCTATCCAATCCCAGCACCAGCTCACTTCACATGCACTTGTTGATATATATATCATATCAATCATATTAAACCTTATTAATGTCTAGGACTTTGTTCATGTTCATGAGTGTGATGAAATTTTGAAAAAATATTTCAAACTTCCCAGTCATATTACGTATCATATTTAAAAAAAATCCAATTTTTTTAACTAATTTTTTCTGTTACTAGTGGCGCACCTAGCAAATGGTGCGCCACTAGTAAGTTTGAATTTTTTTTCATTTTCCCCCTCTAGATCTTAAAAGCCTCATATATTTCGTTCTGTTAGGTTTTTGAATATGTTGAACGGGGTTCCCCGGTTCAATTCGT
Organism: Triticum aestivum; assembly: GCF_018294505.1. Classification (NCBI taxonomy): domain Eukaryota; kingdom Viridiplantae; phylum Streptophyta; class Magnoliopsida; order Poales; family Poaceae; genus Triticum; species Triticum aestivum. The sequence continues at coordinate 623,043,890 of NC_057803.1, forward strand.
ACGTAACTTTTCGAGTAGATTATTTTTCTTATAAAAAGCTTTTTAATCAGAGTTCGTATGCAAAAGTTATGCCCATTTTACTAAATTCCATAGAGATTTTGCAAATAAAGTCGAAATTCATATTTGTAAATTTTTCCAACAACTAGATCACATATCACATGGAAAACTTATTTTCTTTTATTTTTTTGACATTTACAGCGTTTTCTTTTATTTTTTTAAACTGAAAAGGCGGTCTGGAGGGGTGCATTTAGCACCAGGGTTACTAATGGCGCACCTGATGTGTGGTGCGCTATTAGTAGTTTTGAAAAAAAAAATTGTTAGTAATGGCGTGCGCCATTACTAGTTAAAATTAGTAATGGCGCACTGTCCACTAGTGCGCCATTACTAACATTTTTTTTCAAAACTACTAATGGCGCACGTTGGGTGTGGTGCGTCATTATTATGTCAACTAGTAATGGCGCACTATCCCATGGTACGCCATTACTAACATTATTTTTTTCAAAACTATTAATGGCGCACCACACACCAGGTGCGCCATTAGTAATATATATTACTAATGGCGCACCTGTATCTGGTACGCCACTGGTATATAGCAGTGGCGCACCACATACACGGTGCGCCATTAATGTCCATATCATCTATAGCCCTTTTCCTAGTAGTGGTTGCCGTATCGGATGATGGTGTTGGTTTCCATTACTTTCTCCTTCGTGCCGTCATTTGTGGAGTTCTTGTGGAGGGCTATCACAATGCGGCTGGTTGAAGAGGGAGGTTGGTTTCGTGGGTGGCCGGTGGGGGCATGTGTTCTGTAGGTGGTGGTGGTGGAAGTGCTTCGCTGATTTAGGACAGGCTAAGTTTTGGTTCCCTCTCTAGATATGGTGGGCTTCCTCTCAGGGATGTTCATGGCGGCGGTAAGGTCTCGATGTTCGACGTCGTGATTCGAATATGTTATAGGTTCTCGTTGCTATGCATAGTGCCCAAGTTTGGTCATTCGGTGAGGGTGGTCGATGTGGCACCAAGAGGAGGTGCAGTGCTCATTAATTTCGGTGGAACATTGCCCTTCGGTGGCGTTAGTTTTCCGTTCTCGCGATGTCACCTTGGTGATGGGATGCCCTTTGACGACGTTGCGACTCTCCTAGGTCTTCAAGTTGAAGAGGAATCGTTGGGCGGGTCGTGGACTTTTTCCTCTCCATTGTCTCGACGTCTGGTATTCATTCGATTGATCCAACAAGACTCCTCCGTTCTCTTCTTGGTTTGTTCCAGTTTTGTTCGGTGCCAGGTTCAAGGCTTGTACCGCTAGGCAGAGTTCATTTTGGTTCTCTTTGTTTCCTTGTTCCTTCTTGTGGGTGTCAGGTGCTACATCTTGTAGTCGTTGTGGTGTATGTTGTTCTGGTTTATGAAAATGAAAATGGTTTAGGCCGGCTTTTGCCCGCCGTAGCAACTTCAATAGAAATACTAGAGGGTGGGGCTTCATTATTAAAGATGTGTGTGGTGTGCAATGGCTGCTCTTGCAGGTAATTTGAAGCGTGTCTCGTGTGAACTTCACTTGGAAGCTTTTGCAATACTTTATGCCATAAAGACAACCACTGAGCTAGGTTGTGACTAAGTGAAGATGGAGTGATGATAGAAACAGATTCTGTGCAACTGAATAACACAAGAATCTTTCAGCATTAGGGGCTATTTTCAAAGATATTAACATACAACTGCATGTGGTGTTTATGGATGTATGTTTGGCATCTTATCCCTGGACTTCTAATGGAGTCGCAAACATTATACGTGCGTATGGTGTTAAACTAGGAACTAGTTTTGTGTAAGATTTGGCTTGGCCAGGTTCCATACTTTGTAAAATTTGTTGTTACTGGTGATTTGTCTTCCCCAGTTGTGCAATGGAATGCACTGGGGCATAAGAACATCTCCAGCGGCGTCCTCAACAGGCCCTTTTCAGGCGAATTTTCATGCCGGCGCTCAAAAATCGGTCCAGTTGTGTTTCCAAGAGCTCGTTTTTCGCCGGTTTGAGTCGAAACTGGCGCCGGCGGACCCAGGCCGAACCCGGCGCGCTGGGGGCGCCCGGGGGCGCCGGGCAAGCTTTTTTGGCACGAAAGCGGATGGGCCCGCCGAGTCAGCGAGACGCCGCTTCATCGCCCTCACCGCCTCGGTTCCCGCGGGAATCAATGCGAAGGTTGTCGCGCTGCCGCGCCGGTCAGCCTCCATTGATGCCTCACGGGCGGCGCAGTAAACGCGCCCCGACGTGCGTCCAGCCACGCGTCGCCTGGCATGCAGCCCGTCGCCGCCCAGCTACGGCTATAAAAGGCGACCTCCCTGCCGGTGGACGCCACAGCTCTCATTTTCCCCCTCCCCAACGTAGATAGCAACACTCCCCTCTTCCCGACGATGAGAAAGATGGCCGAGAGGTATGGCCGAGAGGTACCCAGGCGATGACGCGGCAGCGAACGGCTTCGGCCGCCGCCATCTCCAAGAGGCGGAGGCGCGCCTGTTCTACGAGGCCGAGTACCCGGCACCCCTGGACATGCGGGTGCCGGGGACGTGGAGGCTGAGCGCCGGTGGCGTCCCGGTGCCACCGGTGCCCGAAGGGGCGGCGCGGCGGGCCGAGATCGCCCGCATCCGCTTGTCCATAACGGAGGAGCAGCAGGACGAACCGCGCTACGCCGCCGACAACTACCACCTCTGGACCACGTACTTCCAACGCCACCGCGAGGAGCAGATCACCTCCACCAACGGCGTGATCCCGCGCGGCTGCCTCAACTCCGATAGGTGGCGCGAGTGGTGGGGCGTGCCAGGCCACACCCTCGAGGCTTTCCTCGACCATATCGAGACCGGCAACATGTCGCGCCTCGAGTACCCGCCGCGGCCGTCCTTCTCTCGCCGTGGGAGCTCCTGGACGCCGCGGCGGATGGAGCCGGGGTCGTCCTCGTTGTCGGGCTCCGGCTCGCCGGCCGTGCTCCACCCCGTCAAGCCCGAGCCGGAGGAGACGCCTCTC
>NC_057803.1:623048263-623048923 GCF_018294505.1 Triticum aestivum
GCCCACCATCCCTGTCGCCCGGCGTAGGCTTCACAGCTCCCTCGTTGGCCTATGCAGCATCACAATTCCACCATGCGGGTTGCAACATCAGCACACACCAACATCACCGCGCATTGGTTGGAGCATTGTAGGTCATCAGTCATAGCACGCGGAAATAGCCTCTCGCAACACCCACTGGTGAGCTCGTAGCTCCCGCCGCCTCTCCAATGCAGCTCCAAGTCAACGCGGCCGTGAGCTACTGGGTGGTCTCCGACCCCTTGTCACTTGAGTATACTCTTTGCCGTTCAAACAATACAGGTTTGTGCCAGGAAAAGCTTTTTCTTACATATAGTTCACTAAAACTTCTATTGCAACAATGATTTACATTCTTGAGATGTCTTGTGGCCACCAAGTGTTTAATTCTTGATTGTTTTTCTTCATCCATACCAATTGGACGAGCATCTATCATCATTTTATGAACTAAAGATAGTTTTTTCACAAAGTTTAGATAAAAGAAGTACCCTCTGCTTACCTACAAGCGTAAGCACGCCATACTGTAATTGATGTGTGAACAAATCAATTTCATATCACTGACCTACACAATAAGGGCATTTCTAACCGATCCCTTACAACCAGTTATAGGAGTAAAAATTCATTTTTTACTCCTCTAATTGGCACCTA
>NC_057803.1:623050358-623052181 GCF_018294505.1 Triticum aestivum
GCTTATTAACGGTGAAGTCCTTCTTGCAGCTATTTGGTCAACATGCACAATTACTCAATGGGTTACTACCTTGTGGATGACATCTATCCACCATGGGCCACCTTGGTCAAAATGATACCACGTCCAAAATGTAACAAAAAGCTGCTAGGAAAGATGTTGAGGAGTGCTTCAGGAGTGCTTTGCAATTATTCGTGGCCCTGCCGAGTACTGGAGCTCCAAGGTTCTATGGCAGATCATGACTTGACGCATCATATTGCATAACATGACCATTGAAGATGAGAGGGATATGCTTGAGAACTTTTGGTACATCACCAATGGGTGTCCGGTTGAGCCAGAGTATGAGACGAACAGGATCATAACATTCCTTGAGGAGCATCGCAAGATTAAGAACTGTTATGCTCATGCTGAGCTCCAACAAGATATTGTTGAGCATCACTGACAACGTCTTAGTGAGTCCTAGTTGTTCTATCACATGCTATTTGCTACATCTAACCATTCAGCGTGTTTAAATTTGAATAATTCGGTTTGTAAACTTTGAATTCGGTTTGTAAACTATATTCATGATTTGCTTGAACATCCAAATTTATGTTTAGTTTCTATATGTGTTCTAATATGTAATTTCAATTTATACTAGAATTGCAAAGTTTAGAAAAAAATACTCTGTTAAATATAGGGGGTCGGCTAGGTCCGACCAAAACCTAACGGTTTACTCCGCCGGATACTCCACTATTTTTAGGGGGTCAGTTAGAAATGCCATAAGTAGTTACCTACTCATGCTTGCTACTTACGGTACATGGCCTACATTACTTCTTCACCCAATTTTCCAGTCATAGCAACATCCACTCACCTATATAAACCCTTCACTTGTTAGCTCGTAAATTTCGTAGCCTACTTTCCATGCGTACACCTTAGCATGAATATGCTTATAGATCACAAAAAATAGACGATTAGTTACAATAATGTGTCAATGATATATTCATTTTAATGCTTAAGAGTGGTTCCCGGTCTAGAACTTGACGAAGAGCTCTGAGAATGAAAGGCATCAGAAGAAATGATACGTGGGAGGATGACGGCCAAAGAAATGACGACCCGTCGAGAAATCCCTTCCAATGATGTATGACGTCACAATAGATTAGGAGCATAGATGGACTCCTGACTAGGCTTCCCGGCAGTGCTCCTCATTGCGCTGATGGCGCTGGAAGTGGTCCATCACTAAGAGGCTTAGCCCGCTATTTAAAACTTTCCTGCCAACTGTAACTTAAGTTCATTTCTTTTTTATTGCGCCATCTAGTTAACAAACTTCTTTTAAAAATAAAATCCATCTCTGTTTGTTTTACCTTCTTGTGAAGAGCTTGGTTCTTTTTTATAAAAAAGATTTGCTCGTTTGTGGCGGTAGAGTGGCAACAAGTCCTAGCTTGAAGCAAGCCAACTAGCAGCAGAACCACCACCACCACTCCGCCACCAACAGACCAACTACCAGTAGCCGCCACCACCTCCGCTCCAGTGCCGTGCGTCGGCGCGCTTATCTCTCAGACTCTCACACGCTCACCATTCACACGGTGATCGTCCCCGCCAGGTCATTCGCCTCACCATTCACACGAACTCTTCCTTCACCGCCGCTTAGAGCGTGTGAGATTCTGGGAGCGCGTCAAGCAAGTAAGCGAGCACTGCACGTTGTTGATCTTGGCCGTTTCGTTTAGTCAAAGGTGGTGGAGAGGCCGGTAGGGGACATGGCGGTGATCAGGAGTGGGCTCGGAGGGCTCTGCTGCGCGGGACTCCCCGCCAGGACGTGTAGGTGCTGGAGAACCATGACCAGCCCTGCA
>NC_057803.1:623052191-623060915 GCF_018294505.1 Triticum aestivum
GCCCACCATCCCTGTCGCCCGGCGTAGGCTTCACAGCTCCCTCGTTGGCCTATGCAGCATCACAATTCCACCATGCGGGTTGCAACATCAGCACACACCAACATCACCGCGCATTGGTTGGAGCATTGTAGGTCATCAGTCATAGCACGCGGAAATAGCCTCTCGCAACACCCACTGGTGAGCTCGTAGCTCCCGCCGCCTCTCCAATGCAGCTCCAAGTCAACGCGGCCGTGAGCTACTGGGTGGTCTCCGACCCCTTGTCACTTGAGTATACTCTTTGCCGTTCAAACAATACAGGTTTGTGCCAGGAAAAGCTTTTTCTTACATATAGTTCACTAAAACTTCTATTGCAACAATGATTTACATTCTTGAGATGTCTTGTGGCCACCAAGTGTTTAATTCTTGATTGTTTTTCTTCATCCATACCAATTGGACGAGCATCTATCATCATTTTATGAACTAAAGATAGTTTTTTCACAAAGTTTAGATAAAAGAAGTACCCTCTGCTTACCTACAAGCGTAAGCACGCCATACTGTAATTGATGTGTGAACAAATCAATTTCATATCACTGACCTACACAATAAGGGCATTTCTAACCGATCCCTTACAACCAGTTATAGGAGTAAAAATTCATTTTTTACTCCTCTAATTGGCACCTAACCGATCCCTTATCTGCCGTAAGGGAGTAAATTGTTTGCTCCGGCGCCAACTTTCTCCCTAAATATACTCCACCGCTCGGCGGCTGAGTAAAAAGTTGTGCCTCTCCCCCGCGTCACCACCGCGCCTCCATCTTTGCTGGCACGCCTTCCGGCGACCCTCCGCCAACCCCGCCGCTACCTCGTTGCATCCCTTACCCCTCGCTTCCCTTTTGCCCTTCATCGAGCCCATTTAGCCCCCGTTGTCGTCACCGGAATCAAGGTGTAACGTCGTCGCCGTCGCCATTCTTGATTTGTTGGATTGCTCTGTAGTTTCTTCTTTTTTGCTGGTCGCTGCATCTCACATTGCTGGAACACCACTGCAGGTTATTCCCTCGCGTCGCCGCCCGCCGGTTTGGTCAAAACGATAGCGTCCGGCCAGTGCACTAGCACCGCACTGCAAGTGTTCGACGAATTGCCTAGGTGAGTTTTTTTGTTCGGTTCTCTGTGAACCGAACCTTCTAGATTGAACCTAGCTCTTTGGATTGTAGATGAAGAGGTTGAGGGAGATGGTCTTGGTGGACTCTTCATCATCGAAAGAGGAAGAAGACGATGATGACTTTGACACCATCTTAGGCATGGTTATCAATGATGATGTCCAGCGGCCTAGGAGAGGATCACAGTTTGGCCGCATACAAACCAATCGTGACAAAGAGGAGGGTCATGCAAAGATCAGGAGACACTACTTTGACCCAAAGCCAACCTATCCGAAGAAGTACTTTCGCCGGTGCTTTCGGATGCACACAAGTCTTTTTCTGACCATTGCAAAAGTCGTTGAAAGATATGATGATTGGTTCAAGCTCTGGGGAAATGCATGTGGAGAGATAAGTGCAAGCCCTCTACTGAAGTGCATTGCCGCTGTTCAAGTCTTGGGATATGGGTGTTCGGCCTATGCAATCAATTACTATGTCTGCATTGGTGGACATAATCTTGGGCGCTATTCGAAGGTTCAGAAAAGCAGTGATTAATGTCTTTAGCCCGGAGTACTTGAGAGCACCAACCGAGGAAGACACCCAGAGGCTGATGACCGAGAGTGAAGCAAGAGGATGGCCAGGCATGCTTGAATCACTTGACTGTATGCACTGGACATGGAAGAATTGTCCTGTAGGGCGGAAGGTTCAGTACAAAGGCCACTGCAGTGATCCAACCATCATTCTCGAGGCAATTTCATCGAATGATCTTTGGATATGGCATTCATTCGTTGGTTTGTCTGGCTCTCACAATGTCTTGAATGTGTTGGCGAGATCACCACTGTTTTCTACGCTTATTAACGGTGAAGTCCTTCTTGCAGCTATTTGGTCAACATGCACAATTACTCAATGGGTTACTACCTTGTGGATGACATCTATCCACCATGGGCCACCTTGGTCAAAATGATACCACGTCCAAAATGTAACAAAAAGCTGCTAGGAAAGATGTTGAGGAGTGCTTCAGGAGTGCTTTGCAATTATTCGTGGCCCTGCCGAGTACTGGAGCTCCAAGGTTCTATGGCAGATCATGACTTGACGCATCATATTGCATAACATGACCATTGAAGATGAGAGGGATATGCTTGAGAACTTTTGGTACATCACCAATGGGTGTCCGGTTGAGCCAGAGTATGAGACGAACAGGATCATAACATTCCTTGAGGAGCATCGCAAGATTAAGAACTGTTATGCTCATGCTGAGCTCCAACAAGATATTGTTGAGCATCACTGACAAAGTCTTAGTGAGTCCTAGTTGTTCTATCACATGCTATTTGCTACATCTAACCATTCAGCGTGTTTAAATTTGAATAATTCGGTTTGTAAACTTTGAATTCGGTTTGTAAACTATATTCATGATTTGCTTGAACATCCAAATTTATGTTTAGTTTCTATATGTGTTCTAATATGTAATTTCAATTTATACTAGAATTGCAAAGTTTAGAAAAAAATACTCTGTTAAATATAGGGGGTCGGCTAGGTCCGACCAAAACCTAACGGTTTACTCCGCCGGATACTCCACTATTTTTAGGGGGTCGGTTAGAAATGCCATAAGTAGTTACCTACTCATGCTTGCTACTCACGGTACATGGCCTACATTACTTCTTCACCCAATTTTCCAGTCATAGCAACATCCACTCACCTATATAAACCCTTCACTTGTTAGCTCGTAAATTTCGTAGCCTACTTTCCATGCGTACACCTTAGCATGAATATGCTTATAGATCACAAAAAATAGACGATTAGTTACAATAATGTGTCAATGATATATTCATTTTAATGCTTAAGAGTGGTTCCCGGTCTAGAACTTGACGAAGAGCTCTGAGAATGAAAGGCATCGGAAGAAATGATACGTGGGAGGATGACGGCCAAAGAAATGACGACCCGTCGAGAAATCCCTTCCAATGACGTATGACGTCACAATAGATTAGGAGCATAGATGGACTCCTGACTAGGCTTCCCGGCAGTGCTCCTCATTGCGCTGATGGCGCTGGAAGTGGTCCATCACTAAGAGGCTTAGCCCGCTATTTAAAACTTTCCTGCCAACTGTAACTTAAGTTCATTTCTTTTTTATTGCGCCATCTAGTTAACAAACTTCTTTTAAAAATAAAATCCATCTCTGTTTGTTTTACCTTCTTGTGAAGAGCTTGGTTCTTTTTTATAAAAAAGATTTGCTCGTTTGTGGCGGTAGAGTGGCAACAAGTCCTAGCTTGAAGCAAGCCAACTAGCAGCAGAACCACCACCACCACTCCGCCACCAACAGACCAACTACCAGTAGCCGCCACCACCTCCGCTCCAGTGCCGTGCGTCGGCGCGCTTATCTCTCAGACTCTCACACGCTCACCATTCACACGGTGATCGTCCCCGCCAGGTCATTCGCCTCACCATTCACACGAACTCTTCCTTCACCGCCGCTCAGAGCGTGTGAGAGTCTGGGAGCGCGTCAAGCAAGTAAGCGAGCACTGCACGTTGTTGATCTTGGCCGTTTCGTTTAGTCAAAGGTGGTGGAGAGGCCGGTAGGGGACATGGCGGTGATCAGGAGTGGGCTCGGAGGGCTCTGCTGCGCGGGACTCCCCGCCAGGACGTGTAGGTGCTGGAGAACCATGACCAGCCCTGCAGCGCCGCCCACTCATTCGACTTCAAGAGGTTCCACATCAACTCCGGCCCCTAGCTCATCTCCAATTTCTAGTCAGAGGCCAAGAAGTCATTCCCCTCGCCCAGGTCACCCTCTATTAATTGGTTCCTCTGCAAATAACAAATGAAAACAACAAAATAGGGAAAAAAATCTTCAGAGAAATTAACTCTGTCCTAATTGTGGCTGATGATGATTTGACCGGCCCTGCGGATCCTCTTGTGCTAGGCCAATCGGTTCGGTGTGCCTTGTATGACTCTTGGATGGTGGATGTCACCCAAGGCCAGTTCAACTCGCGGATAGGGCCGACTGATTTCCCCAAAGTTGAGTTAAAACCTGATTAATTTGCAGTGAATTGTTCTGGACTCATCGATATGATGTTATCTGATTGATCGAGTTGAAACTTAGTAGTGCTCTATCTTACTGCACTTTTGTTGTATGTTCTATGTTACACTTTGTATGAAAATGCTCTGGCCGTAATAGTGGTTTCATAAAATACTACCAGGAGCTTTAGACCTATGGTTGTCTTGATGCAACCAGGGAGTGGATAAATATTCTAGTGAGTTCCTTATATTCTACATTTATTTTCTTAGGGGAAGAAGTCTTTTCAGTTGCCGAAATTGCTTTTGGAGCCTGAGCTCCATGGAGGCCTCCAAAAGCAAAATAAAAAATTCATGAAAACTCATATTATTGCATTTCAAAAAATTCTGAAAAAAATACAGATATATATGAAGGCATAATCCACACATGTGTAAATTTTCAGGACGAAATACGCAAAAAAAAACAAATCTGAAGTTTTTTAACATATGATACTGTTCATCCTCGCAGGCCATGAACTTGTCTTTTTTGTACAGATCGTATTTCAATTTATTTCATCCTGACATTTTACACACATACACCTGACATCCATGTTTACTTGTACAAATTTTTTCAGATTATTCTGAATCCAAAAATTTCAATTTTTGATTTTTTTTTAAATCGGCTTCCATAGAGGCCGAGATCCAAAACGCCACTCTCCTTCAGCTGTACCTAGACAGACTGAACTGCTGAAAAGACACATGTTGGCAAACGGGCATTGCATCACTTCGTTGTGCGTTTTAAATAGCATAATATACAATCAGCATGTGAATTTGTGCAAATATCATGATTCAAATGTCAGGCCAAGATTAGCATACCATGTTAACGACCGCCTGAAACCTCTGCTAATGCAGTATTACTACAAAACAATCTCAGGTCTCCACTCTTCATCCTAGGTGATTTGGGCATCCTTTCCACAGCGTCCAGCAGATATGCTCCTTGTCTGTTGCAGCCCAACATAAAAATGAGACCTCGGGGAGCCCTAGGCGCCACGAAACTGCTACGCCGTTCTCAGAGATCGTTGATTCGCCGGATTGACCTCCTGTACTTTCTGCTCGCGGGCGTCAAAGTCTGACAGCAGTCTGTCTGCAGAAATGGTAAGTTGATAAATTCTGCCTGCTCAAATATCCTGTTTCACTTAAGTGCTTGTCCCAACCCCAACGTTTTTGCTTTACATGAAAACTCCGCAACATCAAATGGTAAGATATGATAACTGATCTCCTGGGTGCAAACTCCACAACAACAAATGGTAATATATGATAACTGATACAAAAATGCCATAACATGTCACATGTGACCACACGAAATATATAGGTGGAGGCACCCTAAACACAATGGTTATGTACCTGCATTTATTTTTATTTTTCAGGGGGTATATGCATCTTGTTGGACTGTAATAAATTGTTCACATGCATGAAAACTAAATACATTAAAAAGCAGTGTATTGTGATAATCAAATAAAAGAGATAGAATAAATAAGTAGTGATGCATTTGTTTCTGAGAAAAGAAAAACTAAATGTGGCTGCTGGGTGCTTGTCCCAACCCCAACGTTTTTGCTTTACATGAAAACTCCGCAACATCAAATGGTAAGATATGATAACTGATCTCCTGGGTGCAAACTCCACAACATCAAATGGTAATATATGATAACTGATACAAAAATGCCATAACATGTCACATGTGACCACACGAAATATATAGGTGGAGGCACCCTAAACACAATGGTTATGTACCTGCATTTATTTTTATTTTTCAGGGGGTATATGCATCTTGTTGGACTGTAATAAATCGTTCACATGCATGAAAACTAAATACATTAAAAAGCAGTGTATTGTGATAATCAAATAAAAGAGATAGAATAAATAAGTAGTGATGCATTTGTTTCTGAGAAAAGAATAACTAAATGTGGCTGCTGGGATTCAAGCCCAGGTCTCCACGGCCACAACGTGGAATTCTCACCACTAAACTACAGCCGCTTTAAGTGACATAATTTTGTAGTTGTCCAATATAATATCGAAGTTGTGGGTGTATGACTTATTAGCTTTTCCACATCAAACCAATCCTTAATAATTGGTGGCTCTGTTGAACACTCCCTTAAAACACGCCTACTCACCTAGATTTTTTCATGTGTACAATTCTGAAGATTTATTTTCACCATTTGGGCTAACCACAATATCAGGAAAATATTCTTTCAGTTGATCCAACAGTAATGCCTGTCATGGCGTGCCTTGTTGGTATCATGCTCCATGAAAAATGGATGTCTAGATAGTTGGCATTGGATTATGACTTGTAAGACTTAGCTTTTCCACTGATTAAGCATTAATGACTTTGCTGAACTCTCACTTGAAATGCGCCTAACATATTTCAAATAAATAGTTCCGAAGTTTTTATTTCCATCATTTGGTCTAATTGCAAAATATCAGGTTTGCATGTTTGCAGAATGATACAACCCAGGGAGCTTGCTCAAGTACCCTCTTGGTAGAAGTGGAGTAATAATTGACGCCCTTGTGCAGGGTATCAAAAAGTTTCGTAGGAATTTTCATATCACTAACCTACACAATAGAAGTGCATTATTATCACCCACTTCTCCAGCCTACACAATAGTAGTGCCTGGCCTGCATCTGCTCACAGAACATGGTCCACATTATTACCAGACACTTCTCGATCCATAACAATGCATTCCCTTATATAACCCCTTCACTTGTTAGCGAGTGAATTTCTATTCCACACTCCGCACTTGTTTCTTAGCATTGATACAGTAGGTTTGGTTATACATCACAAATTGCTACATGGCTGATGAAAAGATCATGTCAATACTACATTCCTTTAGTGCTCAATATTGGTTCCTGCCCAAGAACATAGCAAAAAACTGTGAGAATGAAAGGCATCCAGAGAAATGCAACAAGAAAAGGAGAGCAGGTTAGTAGAAGAAATGACGACTTGTCTAGTCTCACGATGTGGACCAGTTAGCTATTACTATAGACTAGGACCAACTCGTGTCTTCGTTGCCCTGCGGCATCAATGGCTCACTGGCCAACGATGATTAATTGTCGTGTTGCGAATATCATTGTAACATTCGTGGCCGTGTCTCGGCTTGAAAAGAATTCATTATCCGCCCACGATGAGAATCTTCTGCCAATTCTATTTTTTGCCCTCTACTTAACCAGCTTTCTTTCAAAAATTTATGTTCATTTCTCACGGTTGATTGGAAAAACATATAAAGTAGTTAGTAAGACTAGAGAGCCCGGTCGCTTATGTGAGGAGAGAAAGGGCGACGAGGGGCCACGTGTCCCCGGTCGTTGTCTCACTCAAGGGCTCCACTCCCCTCCTCTTCCACACCCAAATTCAAGCCCTTGCCGCACCTGCACACACTACCTCTGCTTCCGCACTGGGCTCCCTGTACTGCACACTCACATGCGCCACCACCCTCGTGTAATCCAGCCACCAACCGTAGCTCCAGTTTAGTACCATGTCGGTGCCGCGGCACACTGCCGAGCGGTGGAAAACCCCACCCGCACTCGCCACCCAAGTATGTACTATTGCCCCGCCACTCACACCATCTCTTTGTTGGCCGCCAATTCAGACCATGTAAGAGTGAGTGCATCAAGCAAGAAAGCAATTTGGCCATCACCGTCGTCGTTTCATTTTGTTTTAGGGTGCAGTGGCCGCAGGCGGACGTGGTGGTGATCGAGAGTAGGCTTGACGGGCTCTGCTGCGTGGGGCTCCTAGCGAGGTACGACCAAGAGGTGGTTGTGCTTGAGAGCCATGACCAGCCTAGTGGCGCCGCCCACTTGTTCGATCATTAAGGGGTTCGACTGGCATCTTGTTATGTACTAGTCCTAGATGAGTGTAGTGAAAGTCAGAAACCATTTTTGTTTACATGATAATATCATCTTTTGTAGCCCCGCTCCTCTAAGTGGTGTTTTCATCACTCTTCTACAAAGAGTTTGATGTGAATAAGCACGGCCTGGAACATTGTTCATATTATTTGACTACAGGGTGAGTGTGATTTACAGTGCAAGTTTCAACTAGTAACTTCGTCACATCTAGTATCAAAGCTCGCTACTAACTTTCAGCTTTGTTGCATAAAATAACCATGGAAATGAGGTAAGACAAGTAATTGGGTCGAGTAAGTGTCCAATCAAGCGAGCGCACACCGGATTTCTAGTTGAGAAGTTTGATGCATCTACTCTCTTTTACCGTTTTCTTCTGCAAATATTTTGCTCCAAAACCCCGTGTTCTTCAAGTGATTGCCGGATGGATCATTGACCAAAACATTATGGTGTGTTGCTGCAATGGACGCATTGGTGTTGTATATCTTTCAATACATGCAAAGGACTCACCTAGACGTATGTACCATAAGCTTGTGTTTAACATACACGATAGACTAGGAACATCAACAGAGCTGCAGCCTCTTCAACCTCGACTTCTCGTGATGACGCTCCTCGAACCTGTGGCGACCCATGTAGCGGCCACGGATGATTAAATGTCATTTCTCCGTGGAAACATTCGGTTGCGTTTGTGGCCTTGTTTAGGCTTTAACAAATTCCTAGATGTCCTGAACTTGACAAT
>NC_057803.1:623327348-623329536 GCF_018294505.1 Triticum aestivum
GCTGGATCGGAGTCCGGGGATCGTCATCGAGCTGAACGTGTGCTAGAACTCAGAGGTGCCGTAGTTTCGGTGCTTGATCGGTCGGGCCGTGGAGACGTACGACTACATCAACCAAGTTAACGCTTCCGTTGTCGATTTACAAGGGTACGTAGATCACACTCTCCCCCTCTCGTTGCTATGCATCACCATGATCTTGCGTGTGCGTAGGATTTTTTTTGAAATTACTATGTTCCCCAACAGTGGCATCCGAGCCTAGGTTTTATATGTTGATGTTATATGCACGAGTAGAACAAAAGTGAGTTGTGGGCGATATAAGTCATACTGCTTACCAGCATGTCATACTTTGGTTCGGCGGTATTGTTGGACGAAGCGGCCCGGACCGACATTACGCGTACGCTTACACGAGACCGGTTCTCCCGACGTGCTTTGCACATAGGTGGCTTGCGGATGACAGTTTCTCCAACTTTAGTTGAACCGAGTGTGGCTACGCCCGGTCCTTGTGAAGGTTAAAACAACACCAACTTGACAAACTATCGTTGTGGTTTTGATGCGTAGGTAAGATTGGTTCTTGCTTAAGCCCGTAGCAGCCACGTAAAACATGCAACAACAAAGTAGAGGACGTCTAACTTGTTTTTGCAGGGCATGTTATGATGTGATATGGTCAAGACATGATGCTAAATTTTATTGTTTGAGATGATCATGTTTTGTAACCGAGTTATCGACAACTGGCAGGAGCCACATGGTTGTCGCTTTATTGTATGCAATGCAATCGCGCTGTAATGCTTTACTTTATCACTAAGCGGTAGCGATAGTCGTGGAAGCATAAGATTGGCGAGACGACAACGATGCTACGATGGAGATCAAGGTGTCGCGCCGGTGACGATGGTGATCATGACGGTGCTTTGGAGATGGAGATCAGAAGCACAAGATGATGATGGCCATATCATATCACTTATATTGATTGCATGTGATGTTTATCTTTTATGCATCTTAACTTGCTTTGATTGATGGTAGCATTATAAGATGATCTCTCACTAATTATCAAGAAGTGTTCTCCCTAAGTATGCACCATTGCAAAAGTTCTTCGTGCTGAGACACCACGTGATGATCGGGTGTGATATAGGCTCTACGTTCAAATACAACGGGTGCAAAACAGTTGCACACGCGGAATACTCAGGTTATACTTGACGAGCCAAGCATATACAGATATGGCCTCGGAACACGGAGACCGAAAGGTCGAGCGTGAATCATATAGTAGATATGATCAACATAGTGATGTTCACCAATGAAACTACTCCATCTCACGTGATGATCGGACATGGTTTAGTTGAATTGGATCGCGTAATCACTTAGAGGATTAGATGGATGTCTATCTAAGTGGGAGTTCTTTAAGTAATTTGATTAATTGAACCTAAATTTATCATGAACTTAGTACCTGATAGTATCTTGCTTGTTTATGTATGATTGTAGATAAATGGCCCGTGCTGTTGTTCCGTTGAATTTTAATGCGTTCCTTGAGAAAGCAAAGTTGAAAGATGATGGTAGCAATTACACGGACTGGGTCCGTAACTTGAGGATTATCCTCATTGCTGCACAGAAGAATTACGTCCTGGAAGCACCGCTGGGTGCCAGGCCTGCTGCTGGAGCAACACCAGATGTTATGAACATCTGGCAGAGCAAAACTGATGACTACTCGATAGTTCAATGTGCCATGCTTTAGGACTTAGAACCGGGACTTCAACGACGTTTTGAACGTCATGGGGCATATGAGATGTTCCAGGAGTTGTAGTTAATATTTCAAGCAAATGCCCGGATTGAGAGATATGAAGTCTCCAATAAGTTCTATAGCTGCAAGATGGAGGAGAACAGTTCTGTCAGTGAGCATATACTCAAGATGTCTGGGTATTGTAATCACTTGATTCAACTGGGAGTTAATCTTCCGGATGATAGCGTCATTGACAGAATTATCCAATCACTTCCACCAAGCTACAAGAGCTTAGTGATGAACTATAATATGCAAGGGATGAATAAGACTATTCCTGAGCTCTTCGCAATGCTGAAAGCCGCGGAGGTAGAAATCAAGAAGGAGCATCAAGTGTTGATGGTAAACAAGACCACTAGTTTCAAGAAAAAGGGCAAAGGGAAGAAGAAGAGGAACTTCAAGAAGAACGGCAAGCAAGTTGCTTCT
>NC_057803.1:623329897-623332695 GCF_018294505.1 Triticum aestivum
GAGAGAAGAAACCCAAGTCTGGACCGAAGCCTGAAACTGAGTGCTTCTACTGCAAGCAGACTGGTCAGTGGAAGCGGAACTGCCCCAAGTATTTGGCGGATAAGAAGAATGGCAAGGTGAACAAAGGTATATGTGATATACATGTTATTGATGTGTACCTTACTAATGCTCGCAGTAGCACCTGGGTATTTGATACTGGTTCTGTTGCTAATATTTGCAACTCGAAACAGGGACTACGGATTAAGCGAAGATTGGCTAAGGACGAGGTGACAATGCGCATGGGAAACGGTTCCAAAGTCGATGTGATCGCAGTCGGCGCGCTACCTCTACATCTACCTTCGGGATTAATATTAGACCTAAATAATTGTTATTTGGTGCCAGCGTTAAGCATGAACATTATATCTGGATCTTGTTTGATGTGAGACGGTTATTCATTTAAATCAGAGAATAATGGTTGTTCTATTTATATGAGTAATATCTTTTATGGTCATGCACCCTTGAAGAATGGTCTATTCTTATTGAATCTCGATAGTAGTGACACACATATTCATAATGTTGAAGCCAAAAGATGCAGAGTTGATAATGATAGTGCAACTTATTTGTGGCACTGTCGTTTAGGTCATATCGGTGTAAAGCGCATAAAGAAACTCCATACTGATGGACTTTTGGAACCACTTGATTATGAATCACTTGGTACTTGCGAACCGTGCCTCATGGGCAAGATGACTAAAACGTAGTTCTCTGGAACTATGGAGAGAGCAATAGATTTGTTGGAAATTATACATACAGATGTATGTGGTCCGATGAATATTGAGGCTCGTGGCGGATATCGTTATTTTCTCACCTTCACAGATGACTTAAGCAGATATGGGTATATCTACTTAATGAAACATAAGTCTAAAACGTTTGAAAAGTTCAAAGAATTTCAGAGTGAAGTTGAAAATCATCGTAACAAGAAAATAAAGTTTCTACGATCTGATCGTGGAGGAGAATATTTGAGTTATGAGTTTGGTGTACATTTGAAACAATGCGGAATAGTTTCGCAACTCACGCCACCCGGAACACCACAGCGTAATGGTGTGTCCGAACGTCATAATCGTACTTTACTAGATATGGTACGATCTGTGATGTCTCTTACTGATTTACTGCTATCGTTTTGGGGTTATGCTTTGGAGACAGCCGCATTCACGTTAAATAGGGCACCATCAAAATCTGTTGAGACGACGCCTTATGAACTATGGTTTGGCAAGAAACCAAAGTTGTCGTTTCTGAAAGTTTGGGGCTGCGATGCTTATGTGAAAAAGTTTCAACCTGATAAGCTCGAACCCAAATCGGAGAAATGTGTCTTCATAGGATATCCAAAGGAGACTATTGGATACACCTTCTATCACAGATCCGAAGGCAAGACTTTTGTTGCTAAGTTCGGAAACTTTCTGGAGAAGGAGTTTCTCTCGAAAGAAGTGAGTGGGAGGAAAGTAGAACTTGACGAGGTAACTGTACCTGCTCCCTTATTGGAAAGTAGTACATCACAGAAACCTGTTTCTGAGACACCTACACCAATTAGTGAGGAAGCTAATGATAAAGATCATGAAACTTCAGAAAAAGATACTACTGAACCTCGTAGATCAATCAGAGTGAGATCCGCACCAGAGTGGTACGGTAATCCTATTCTGGAAGTCATGCTACTAGATCATGATGAACCTACGAACTATGAAGAAGCGATGGTAAGCCCAGATTCCGCAAAATGGCTTGAAGCCATGAAATCTGAGATGGGATCCATGTAGGAGAACAAAGTATGGACTTTGGTTGACTTGCCCAATGATTGGCAAGCAATTAAGAATAAATGGATCTTCAAGAAGAAGACTTACGCCGACAGTAATATTACTGTCTACAAAGCTCGACTTGTCGCAAAAGGGTTTCGGCAAGTTCAAGGGGTTGACTACGATGAGACCTTCTCACCCGTAGCGATGCTTAAGTCTGTACGAATCATGTTAGCAATTGCCGCATTTTATGATTATGAAATTTGGCAGATGGATGTCAAAACTACATTCCTGAATGGATTTCTAGAAGAAGAGTTGTATATGATGCAACCGGAAGGTTTTGTTGATCCAAAGGGAGCTAACAAAGTGTGCAAGCTCTAGCGATCCATTTATGGACTAGTGCAAGCCTCTCGGAGTTGGAATAAACGCTTTGATAGTGTGATCAAAGCATTTGGTTTTATACAGACTTTTGGAGAAGCTTGTATTTACAAGAAAGTGAGTGGGAGCTCTGTAGCATTTCTGATATTATATGTGGATGACATATTACTGATTGGAAATGATATAGAATTTCTGGATAGCATAAAGGGATACTTGAATAAGAGTTTTTCAATGAAAGACCTCGGTGAAGCTGCTTACATATTAGGCATAAAGATCTATAGAGATAGATCAAGACGTTTAATTGGACTTTCACAAAGCACATACCTTGACAAGATTTTGAAGAAGTTCAAAAATGGATCAAGCAAAGAAAGGGTTCTTGCCTGTGTTACAAGGTGTGAAGTTGAGTCAGACTCAATGCCCGACCACTGCAGAAGATAGAGAGAAAATGAAAGATGTTCCCTATGCTTCAGCCATAGGCTCTATCATGTATGCAATGCTGTGTACCAGACCTGATGTGTGCCTTGCTATAAGTCTAGCAGGGAGGTACCAAAGTAATCCAGGAGTGGATCACTGGACAGCGGTCAAGAACATTCTGAAGTACCTGAAAAGGACTAAGGATATGTTTCTCGTATATGGAGGTGACAAAGAGCTCATCGTAAA
>NC_057803.1:623332705-623333819 GCF_018294505.1 Triticum aestivum
GGTTACGTTGATGCAAGCTTTGACACTGATCCGGACGATTCTAAATCGCAAACCGGATACGTGTTTACATTAAACGGTGGAGCTGTCAGTTGGTGTAGTTCTAAACAGAGCGTCGTGGCGGGATCTACGTGTGAAGCGGAATACATAGCTGCTTCGGAAGCAGCGAATGAAGGAGTCTGGATGAAGGAGTTCATATCCGATCTAGGTGTCATACCTAGTGCATCGGGTCCAATGAAAATCTTTTTTGACAATACTGGTGCAATTGCCTTGGCAAAGGAATCCAGATTTCACAAAAGAACCAAGCACATCAAAAGACGCTTCAATTCCATACGGGATCTAGTCCAGGTGGGAGACATAGAGATTTGTAAGATACATACGGATCTGAATGTTGCAGACCCGTTGACTAAGCCTCTTCCACGAGCAAAACATGATCAGCACCAAGGCTCCATGGGTGTTAGAATCATTACTGTATGATCTAGATTATTGACTCTAGTGCAAGTGGGAGACTGAAGGAAATATGCCCTAGAGGCAATAATAAAGTTATTATTTATTTCCTTATATCATGATAAATTTTTATTATTCATGCTAGAATTTATTAACAGGAAACATAATACATGTGTGAATACATAGACAAACAGAGTGTCACTAGTATGCCTCTACTTGACTAGCTCGTTAATCAAAGATGGTTATGTTTCCTAACCATGGACAAAGAGTTGTTATTTGATTAACGGGGTCACATCATTAGTTGAATGATTTGATTGACATGACCCATTCCGTTAGCTTAGCACCCGATCGTTTAGTATGTTGCTGTTGCTTTCTTCATGACTTATACATGTTCCTATGACTATGAGATTATGCAACTCCCGTTTGGCAGAGGAACACTTTGTGTGCTACCAAACGTCACAACGTAACTGGGTGATTATAAAGGAGCTCTACAGGTGTCTTCAAAGGTACATGTTAGGTTGGCGTATTTCGAGATTAGGATTTGTCACTCCGATTGTCGGAGAGGTATCTCTGGGCCCTCTCGGTAATGCACATCACTTAAGCCTTGCAAGCATTGCAACTAATGAGTTAGTTGCGGGATGATGTATTACAGAACGAGTAAAGAGACTTG
>NC_057803.1:623334409-623345640 GCF_018294505.1 Triticum aestivum
CCCCCCCCCTTTGAGCCTTTATATACGGAGGCAGGGGCACCCCCTAGAGACACAAGTTGATCCACGTGATCATATCCTTAGCCGTGTGCGGTGCCCCCTTCCACCATAGTCCTCGATAGCAGTGCTTAGCCGAAGCCCTGCGACGGTAGAACATCAAGATCGTCACCACGCCGTCGTGCTGACGGAACTCTTCCCCGACACTTTGCTGGATCAGAGTCCGGGGATCGTCATCGAGCTGAACGTGTGCTATAACTCGGAGGTGCCGTAGTTTCGGTGCTTGATCGGTCGGGTCGTGGAGACGTACGACTACATCAACCAAGTTAACGCTTCCGTTGTCGATCTACAAGGGTACGTAGATCACACTCTCCCCCTCTCGTTGCTATGCATCACCATGATCTTGCGTGTGCGTAGGAATTTTTTTGAAATTACTACGTTCCCCAACAGGTTTTGAGGCAAATGGAGGAGTGGAAGATGGCACATCCCGCATCAGATAACACTCCGGCTTGCATGCAGATTCAGAAATGGGAGCCACCGGACGAGGGCTGGATCAAGGTGAATTCTGACGGCTCAATATCCAAGATGGGAAACAAGGCTGGAGGTGGTGCTGTGCTACGGGATCATATGGGAGCATTCAGAGCTGGTATGTGCCACCACTTCCAGGAGGTGCTCGATCCCGAGGTGGCTGAGATCTTGGCGTGTAAGCAGGCTCTCGAAGTAGCAAAAGATATCAATGCGACACGCGTGCATGTCGAGCTAGACGCTAGAGGAGCTGTGCAGATGTTGAAGAAACACACTAAGGAGCTCTCGACGTCCGGGCCTCTGGTGGAGGAGATCAAATCCTTGATGCAGTTCTATGTCGACTCTAAGGTGTCATGGGTTAGACGTTCTGCTAATGCTGCCGCGCATAAGCTAGCTAGAGTAGGAGTTGATGATGAATTTTTTAAGGTTTGGTTGGGGGCTTCCCCGGATTCGTTCTTTCGGTTTTGTCGGATGAGATTCCGAACATCGTAAGTTAATAAATGCGGCAGTATTTTCCCTCAAAGAAAAATCGTAAGTATGCCCGAGGTGGTCCTAAAATAATACAAGCGCACGGTTACCTTTTTCTCTTCGTCTGTCCCTTCGTGTCTCGTACTGGGCCGAGCTGTGCCTGGGCCTGGTGCACGTTAGTTTGGGAAGCAACTGGGCCGAGCTGGGCCTGGTGCGTATTTTTTTTTGGTCGATTGTGAAGACGCAAAAAAAAAATGAGTAGCTCTCGCCTGGGTGTTCGAACACAGGCACTCGCATGTTATGCGAAGGAAGCATCCGACCGAGCTGGCGTTTGATTGTGTTGTCAAATAGACTCTTTAATGAAGTAAATAGTACCACCTGGCTACTTTGAATAAACTTGGACCAATTTATATATGCCCTGGGTACGAGAATCAACAAGCGTCTTGAGAATCAACTAACGAACTAGGGAAAAGGAAGGAATTGAAACGCCCAGTTGACCTTAAATGAAAAGGATGAGCTGCAGAAGATGCTCCACTCCGACTGAAGGCACTTGCCCTTTTTTAGGTGCATCAGGTAGGACACCTGAAAAAACCGAGCTTTTTTGTGGGTAGGACAATGAATCAATTAATTAATAGGTGGTGAGCTACCATAAAATGATCCAAAACTTCTAGAAGAAGATGTTCACTGCACATAAGAAGATGTAGATGGGAGGATCAATATCCTGTAAACGTCAACATCCATTTGGTTATATTTGTGAAACTGCATTTGGATGCCTTTGGGGTTCAAGATTTCTTAGTTAAAACTTTCCCTGAATGGTCAACAGAAAGGTCTGCTGTACCAGCATGTATCCTAAGAGCTAGGAGAAAACACATTGCTTCGCAAGATGCTCGATGTTGAAAATTCAAAAAATCTTGATCATGACTCTCAATAGCAAATTGATGTCCATGCATCTCATCCTAGAAATGCCCTAGACTGGAGAATTAGCGGCTGAGTATTGCATCAAAGAGTGCCCTATTCAAAGGTCTTCGAGTAAGCGTGTCAACTTGCTTACCATATCGTCTATCTTCATACTGAAAATTACAAGCGGGCTTTGCGAGCATCAGTGATAGTAGGCATGTTTTCTTGGTTCACATTCATTACGATTATCAGTGACAGAGCCCTGAAGAACCTTACTCTCAAGAGTCTCAACTCATCCACCGTTTTGCATTTCTTCCGTAGTGAAGCATATTGATTTTTCCCCCGTTGCAACGCACGGGCATATTTGCTAGTAGAAGCTCAAATATGTTGAACGTCATTTTACTATAGATGATCCTCTACTGCCTTGCGTGAAAGAATTGAGGCAACGATTGGTCCCCTCCCGAGTTATTCGATCATGCATGCATGTACCTCCATGATCAGCTCGCAACTCGTTGACTTAGTGCATCCCATTTGTCCATCGTTTGCTACGCACAACCTCACGGCAAGGGGGGATCCTTGCATGCCTCCCCTCTGCGCTTCACCATCGTCATCCTCCTCGCAAGACTGTGGTCGCCACCCATTGTAGCACGTCATGGTTGTTGTTTGCAACACCAGGTCGCCACCGCCACGATCTCGTAGCACACTGGCCCACCACCCCTGTCGCCCGGCGTACGTAGGCTTCACAGCTCGCTCATTGGCCTATGCAGCATCACAATTCCACCATGCGGGTTGCAACATCAGCACACACCAACATCACCGTGCATTGGTTGGAGCATTGTAGGTCATTAGTCGTAGCATGCGGAAATAGCCTCTCGCAACACCCACTGGTGAGCTCGTAGCTCCCGCCGCCTCTCCAATGTAGCTCCAAGTCAACGCGGCCGTGAGCTACTGGGTGGTCTCCGACCCCTTGTCACTTGAGTATACTCTTTGCCGTTCAAACAATACATAGTCGTACAGACCTATCCGCGGCGTCACGTCTCGCAGCATGTTTAGAACACTGAGATCAAGGCTGTCTAGTACGAAAAGCTGTGATACAAACACCAATAAGCAAAACAAATTAGCATGCCGATTCTGAATAATGTTAATGTGCAAAAACGTACTTCATGAAAGACCAAGAAACAGATCAGAAAATACTTGCAGGAACAGATGACAACCAACTATGTGGATGGTTGGGTTTCTCTTGGACACATCTGCCTTAAACTTCTTAACAGCTTGGAACAGATTCTTGAGTACATATCCTCCCCAATTCCAATCCTTTATCTTGCTGATATCACTCAGTGTGGCCCAGAAGTCTATGGATATGTAATCGTGCTTAGCAGTGGGGGCAAGCACATGACCGACTACAAAAATAACAAAAGCAATTTTGAAACAGTCCTGCTCTATCTGAGGGGATGATTCTGTTATGTCTCGAATTAAGTACGCCTCAGCTGCTTTAAGACTGTGCGTGCCTGTCTCGCTAAATGATGCAGCCACACGCGTGTACTCAATACATGCTTCAGACGGCTCTACGCCTTCACCTTGTATGACTGAATTTCCACATGGGATGCCAAAGACATAGTTCAGGTGCTGGTCACATAATTCAAGAACACCTTGGCTCTCTAGTTATATTATGCTGGAATCTACATCAACTCTGTCCATTAGGTACGCGATGTACTTAAGGCTGATCTTCTGCCATGATTTAAGCTATTAACATTCCATCGAAACCGGTTTCCCTGACTAACTGCTGCTTAAAATCACTACTGGCCTATGACCGATCCAAATTTTAGCAAAGAAAGCCTGGACGTGAAGCACGGGGTGCCACTCAAACCTGATGAACCACCAGATCCATCACAGTCGCTGTTCCAATCTTTAGGTGACTGCTCACTATTCTCTACTCGATTGATAACCATAGCTGCTTGGATCCCGCTAAATAAGTCAGACATCTTCGCCCTCTACGACTAATCCACCCTTGAATGAAAAACCTAGATAATGAAAGCAAGATCTAAGAACAATGGCGAGCGAGCATTACAATCGAACATTTAAATGCCAGGGGTGTGATTCTGGTGAGTACCTCTTGACCTACTTGGGTTGTTACCCTGCCAGACTGACGGAGAAGGACAAGCCTCGCCGCCGTCGACCAGCTCTATGGCAAGGGGGTTCTTCGTCCGCCTTGGTCCGTCTGGTGGATTCTCCTTGGGCGGCGAAGAACAGAGACCTGTGTTTGCCTCGCCTTTGCCTGAGGTGGGTGGAGGTAGATGACAGGGAGGAGGGGTGATGTGAGGGCATAGTAAATTACGTGACGAGACGTCTCGGGGAAAAGCGACCTGGCCTGCACGGATGTGTGCTGTTCCACGAAACATGTACCTCATGTAGATCAGGCCCGCTAATTGGGTTGTTTTGGTTAGAGTAAACATACAAACGTGAACATGATGGGGATTATTTTTTTCATGTGCGAAAAATCGCTGATCTCAGATATGATGCTGCCTAAACTTGTTCCACTTTCTCTAACTTGATGAACAAATGAAAAATGTCATGGCATGATGGTGATACTGTTTTGTGAATCTGTAATTAGCTGGTAATACTGTCAAAAGTGTCAAGCAAAGCCAAATGGTCGAAACAGTTAAACATGCTTGGTGCCTGGTAACAAACATGTGGGTGAAACGTGTGTGGTGGCTGGACGATAGTGATCCACGTCATCACTTGCTGAACGTGTGGTCGCCCATGTCCAACGCTTGCTACGAATCATGCATGCACGCACATCTCCGCACAGGTACTCCCTCCGATCCTTTTTACTTTGCATATTAGAATTCTCTGGAGTCAAACTTCACAAAATTCGACCGTATTTATATGAAAAAATATCAACATCTGCTATGCTAAAGTTTTATAATATGAAACTTTAAATCATGACACATCTAGTAGTATTGATTTCAGATTGTGAATGTTGGCATTTTTTTCTACAAAGTTGGTCAAATTTTACGAGGCTTGACTTCAGTCAAATCTTATATGCGAACTAAAAAGGACCAGAGGGAGTACCAAACAGAGGCCGCCCATCAAGTACATGTCAGCTTTCGCTCAGAGGGCTAGGTCCCTTCTGCATGTGTGTGAGCCATACCTGGGCCAATACGGGCCAAAAATAAATCAAATACATGGTGTATACACTTGCAGCGCGGATCCACATGGCAAAGCGACACCCAGAGATAGCGGCCTGCCTGCAGCGCGGCGCTAATTTTTTTTAAATAATACATTTTTTTATTAATTTGCACAAAATTACGCTTAAAAAGAATTTCAGAAATAATACACTGTCGGCCCGCTGCGGACCGACTGGGCCTAGTCAGCCCACAGCAGGCCGACTGGGTGCACTCGGCCAGTAGCTGGCTGACAGCTGGCCAGCCTGCGACGTGTCGCGCGCGGATTGGGCAGGCCACATCGCGAGGGGGGAGAGAGGGAGCTATCGTGGTTCTAAGTCTGACAGTAGTGTAGGGGGGTAAGTATGGAGAGGCAAGATCTTAGCTATGGAGAAGTTGTAAGAACGCAAGCTTTACGAGTCCAGGCCCTTCTCGGAGGAAGTAATAGCCCTACGTCTCGGAGCTCGGAGGCGGTCGACTGGATTATGTGAATATGAGTTATAGAGGTGCGAACCCTTGTCTCGGAGGAGGGGGTGGCTTATATAGAGTGCGCCAGGGCCCCGACCAGCCCACGTTACAAAGGGTTCAATGTACATTAAGGCAGGACTTTACTGGTAACGCTAGTAATAAAGTGCTATGATGACCATAAAAGCTACTTAATGACCGACCGTTAGCGTGCGGAGTGACTTCAGGTCTCCTGGCCATCGAGTGGTTGGATCTTGGTCGAGTGATTGCTTCTTGGTCGAGCGTCTTCGAGTCTGTCAAGTGGAACACCTCCAAGTCGATTGAAAGGTCGTTTCTTCTAGAGATTTCCTTGGGTAGGGCAGTTAGGACAGGTCCATGATCCTACCCTAGGTACATAGCTTCATCTGTCGTGGTTCTAAGTCTGACAGTAGTGTAGGGGGGTAAGTATGGAGAGGCAAGATTTTAGCTATGGAGAAGTTGTAAGCACGCAAGCTTTACGAGTTCAGGCCCTTCTCGGAGGAAGTAATAGCCCTACGTCTCGGAGCCCGGAGGCGGTCGACTGGATTATGTGAATATGAGTTACAGAGGTGCGAATCCTTGTCTCGGAGGAGGGGGGTGGCTTATATAGAGTGCGCCAGGACCCCGGCCAGCCCACGTTACAAAGGGTTCAATGTACATTAAGGCAGGGCGTTACTGGTAACGCTAGTAATAAAGTGCTATGATGACCATAAAAGCTACTTAATGACCGACCGTTAGCGTGCGGAGTGACTTCAGGTCTCCTGGCCGTCGAGTGGTTGGATCTTGGTCGAGTGATTGCTTCTTGGTCGAGCGTCTTCGAGTCTGTCGTGTGGAACACCTCCAAGTCGATTGAAAGGTGGTTTCTTCTAGAGATGTCCTTGGGTAGGGCAGTTAGGAGAGGTCCATGATCCTACCCTAGGTACATAGCTTCATCATTAGCCCCCGAATGGATCGAGGTTTGAGTGGGGAAGGAGTTGAGAACTTCTCTGACTCGTTTTTCATGCCGTGAGCGTATCCTGTTTCAGATCAACGAACCTGAGTGATGACAGCAACTTCCTTTTCAGTCGCCTTGATCCATTCTTAATTCTTCGTCGAGTGGGTTTCTTTACTTGTAAGGCTCCGAGTGATGGTCCGGAGGAGATCTTTGGTCTGACCAGTTGTTTGCTGCGCGCAGATTTCGTGGGATCCGAATTTTGGGAAGCGCGCAGGATGGGGGAGGCTGCAGTAATCGGATGGGATAGAGCGGAGCCGCCTCAATCCCCGCGCCACCTTTTTCGCCACGTATCACGCGCGCAGTCGTTACAGGATTTGACAGAGCCACCTGGGCCTACTCGTCAGCCACTCGGAAGCGGCCTGATATAAAGTGCCGGACCGGAGTCTCTCGAACAGTGCATCTCATTACCTCTTCTCTTCCTCACGCCCCTCCGATGCGCTCGCTCTCGCCCCAGCGCCACCGCACCGTACGCGTCTCGCCGGCGACAATGGGGAAGGAGAAGACAGCGGCTCTAGAGCGGGCAAAGAAGGCGACAGCGAGGTCGAAGGGGAAGGCGACCAGCCGGGGCGGATCTTCCTCGCGGTCCGGCCTGCCGAGGGGCTGGATCCAGGGCGACTGGATCCACTCGAGGATCTCCCAAGAAGACCTCGACGACTTGGCCGAAGGGGGGCTGATCCCCTATGACTAGGCGCGGCTTCCGGGGAAGGAATCTGAGCCGCAGCCTCGGGAGGGTGAGCGTGTCCTTCTTGCCACCCACGTCGACCGTGGATTTTCCTTGCCCCCTCACCCCTTCTTCCGAGGGTTTCTGAACTTCTTTGGGGCACAACTCCATCATTTTACCCCCAACTCAATCGTTTATCTTGCCGCTTTCATTTCTTTGTGTGAGAACTTCCTGGGTTGTCGGCCTCACTGGAGTCTCTTCAAGCATATTTTCACTTCTCGCTCCCAGACAGTGAAAAAGGCTAATCCGAGTGACGAGAGGACCCAAGTGATCTAGATGTGTGGGGGTCTTGGCATTTAGATGAGAGGGAAAAGCTCCTTTCCGGCCATGATTCTTCCCGACTCAGTTCGCGGATGGCAGTCAACCTGGTTTTACTATAAAGACCAGTCGACGCTAGGGCAATCGACTGGCCTCCCTCCCTTTACCATGGACCGAGTGGAAAAACTCTCCCCTTTGAAGGTGCTCCCGGAGGATAAGGCGCACGTGAAGGTGTTGGTCAACCGAGTGGTCCAGCTTATTCGTGACGGGGTCACTGGTATGGATCTCTTGGAGTTCTTCCTTCAGCGGCGCATCCAGCCTCTCCAAGCCCGAGACCATCCGATGTTGATGTATTCGGGTCTTGAAGACTCCACTCAGATCCACCCGGAGGAGGTCGACGATGACACACTGGAGAAGTGGCTATCTGGCATTACCAGGAATAAGGACAATCCCAGGGGAGCCAGGAGAGTCCCTCCATTCGACCAGTCTCACGCACCAGAGCAGGTCTGATTCTGAGTTTTTGCTTGTAATCTGAATTCACTCGCGTAGATGCCTATATTGTGTCGACTGACTTTGATCTACGTGCTTTCTTTCAGGCCATTATTGAAATGTATTCAATGCCCAACGAGGAGCAAGAGCAAGCTCTGGAAGGCGAGGCGAGTGGCGGCGAAAGTGGCGAGTGGACTTCCGATGGTGAAGGGGATGGAGGAAGCGACGACTCAAGCGATGGAGAAGAAGTCGAGTCGCATCCTCGCAGGGAGAGGCGATCCAAGCTTGACCAAGAACGGCCGAGTGCCCGTGACAAGGCAACTTCTCCGGCTGGTCAGTCTTCAAAGCGCCCTCGGATCTCTTCACCAACCCCGACTGAGAAGGCGCCAAAGCACCCCAGAGTTGCAGAGCCGAAGACTCGGAAGGCGTTGCTGAAAATCAAGATTGATATCCCCGTCGCTTCCGCGTGAGTGCCTATCTTTGCATTCACTCGACGCTCCGCGCTGTTTGTTTTTCTTGTTTTAACTGGACGAACTTCGGAACTGTCAGCGCTGCTACCTCCGGGACCTCAGCTTACAGGGACGAAGATGAGGTGATGGAGGATGCGGTCACTTCTAATCCGGGTATGATCCCTGCCATACTGTCTTTATTTTGGTCGATTCAACTGCAACGCGTACCATTGGGTGGTGTGATTTTGACGATTGAACTTTGCATAGCTCCCAATGTTATTGACCTCCCTGATGATGATGAAGAGCCCGAGAGGCCTTCGACGAGGAAAAATAGGCGAGCTCCTACAAGCGAGGCGCTACAGACGACCCGAGGGCGGAACCAGTTGTTTAGGACACTGGCGACGTCAATCGGGGTCCTGTTACCATCGCTGAGCCGCTGTCGAGTGCCTTGCCTTCTTCGTCGACCCGCCTTCAGTTTTTGCGACCCATCATGTCCCAGAGGACGAGGTGAATGCTGCTAAGGAAGCCATACGCCAGGCGGGCATTATGATGGAGAAGATGAAGACGGTGCGGGACGCTAGCCAAGCCGCCTATGATGCCAGCTCGGCTCTCCAGAGCAACGTTCAGGTTAGTTGGTCGCCGCTTGTTCTGTTAGGATATGCTACCTGAAGATTCTTTCCGAAAACCTTTGCATCTCTACACCCACTGGGTGCGTCGATTGAATTTTTGGACTAGTGGGGGCACGCTGAGTGCACCCACTGGGTGTAGTCCCCAAGACTACGGTGGACTACTAGTAGTCGACTATAGTCTTTGTATTTTGCCGAATGTATAAACCGAACTTGGTAGTTTATATCTTCCACTCGACTTCGGCGGGCCGGTCGAGTGGGATCAGAACTAGTGGGGGCACGCTAAGTGCACCCACTGGGTGTAGTCCCCGAGACTATGGTGGACTGCGGGTAGTCGACCGTAGTCTTAGTATTTATTGCCTTTGTTGTTTTTTGCTGTAAAAATAACTTCTCCCCTTTGATTTCAGAAATCTTGTGATCTTGGAGCTCGCTTTGCTGACTTGGAGAAGCAGCAGATTCAACTGAACCTTGACTTGGAGCTGGCCAGGACAGAGCTGCAAAAGGTCATAGACGGCGCCGCAGGTAAGACGAGTTTGTTGACTGGTCAGTTTTAGGCTTAGGTACCCTTTTGCTATTTCTGAATCAATCATCATTTCTTTGCAGAAAAACTGAGAGAAGCTCTGGCGAAGAAGGATCAGGATTTGGCCGCTGCTCGTAAGGAGGCTGACGACAAGACCGCTCTGGCCGAATAGAAGCTGGCTTCGGTCGGCCAGTTGGAAGAAGAGAATACCAGGCTGAAGACTGCTCTGAATGACTCCAACAAGGAGTGCTCGCGCTGGAAGAAGGCGAATCTCGTCCAGGGCGAGAAAATGGAAGGCATTGCTCGCAGGAGGGATGATCTGGAGAGTTATCTGAAATGTCTTGCCAAGAGGTTGTTCATCAAGCTTGAAGGTGCACATTCTGTTCCGACTGACTTTTTTTTAGTCGACTCAGTGTACGAGAATTGACTTATCCTTGGATCGTGAATGCAGAGTTTTGCCAGAACTTTGAAGAGGAGACTAGGCGGATCGAGCCTGGTTTGGATCCAATCAACTCTCCCATGAAAGATGAAACTGCCATGAATCTACTCCGTCTAGAATCTCGCATCGACAGTGTCGTGGACTACTTGGCTCGACTAAAGGTCGCCATGTCGCGGATTGACCCGACACTTTGGCTAGAGGCTGTGCTCCAAAATGATATTGAGTCCCTGATGACTCGACTAAATGAAATCCCCGACCGAGTGCAGGAGTGGAAGAAGTCTGCTGCTCGGTGTGGCGCTGACGTGGCTCTGTCTTTGGTTCCTGTCCACTGCAAGGAGGTGCGACAGGACAAACTGGCAATAATCAAGGTCGCCAATACCCAGAAGCATGACTTCCGAACCTTTATGGAGACTTTCATCGCTGGAGCCACTCGGATAGCCGACAACGTCGACCTGGATGAGTTCGTCGAGCCTGCCAGCCCTCCTCCCGCGGGGTGAACAAACTCTTATGTCCCACCTTAAATTTGCCTCGGAATGCCGAGTGGTTTTTGTAACCGTTAAACTTTTTCGGGCTGCATGTCCGAGTACTTCTATCTGTGATTTGGAACCTTTGGAATGTACCCAAACTTGGTTTACCGTTGAATATCTTTATGAATCTCCTGCTGAGTGAACCCATTCTTCATTCGAGACAACTTTTGCATTCGCAGCACATCTCCAAAGGAGAGGGAAGCAGTCAACCTATGTCTTGTATTTGTGGCGAAGCTCCCCAGGGGAAGGCGGCGGTCGACCCACACCCTGTTACTGCAGAGTGGGACGGAGCACACATTGTATTTGTGGCGAAGCTCCCTAGGAGAAGGTGGCAGTCGACCTGCTCCTCGTCGTCCTTGAGGAATGAGATGTGTTTCGTACTTAGGCGAGTTCTGGACTGCAGCTAAGCCCCCGAGTGGGAGGATTGCTCTCCACTTGGTAGGATTTTTTTTCAAACTTAGGCGAGTGCCAGACTGCAGCTAAGTCTCTAAGTGAGAGAACTTAGGCGAGTACTGGACTGCAGCTAAGCCCCCGAGTGGGAGGATTGCTCTCCACTCGGTAGGATTTTTTTTCAAACTTAGGTGAGTGCCGGACCGCAGCTAAGTCTCTAAGTGAGAGAACTTAGGCGAGTACTGGACTGCAGCTAAGCCCCCGAGTGGGAGGATTGCTTTCCACTC
>NC_057803.1:623346453-623432372 GCF_018294505.1 Triticum aestivum
CTAAGTCTCTAAGTGAGAGAGCTTAGGCGAGTACTGGACTGCAGCTAAGCCCCTGAGTGGGAGGATTGCTCTCCACTCGGTAGGATTTTTCAAACTTAGGCGAGTGTCGGACTGCAGCTAAGTCTCTAAGTGAGAGAACTTAGGCGAGTGCTGGACTGTAGCTAAGCCCCCGAGTGGGAGGATTGCTCTCCACTCGGTAGGATTTTTTCAAACTTAGGCGAGTGCCGGACTGCAGCTAAGTCTCTAAGTGAGAGAACTTAGGCGAGTGCTGGACTGCAGCTAAGCCCCCGAGTGGGAGGATTGCTCTCCACTCGGTAGGATTTTTTCAAACTTAGGCGAAACGGATTCGCAGCTAAGCCCCCGAGTGGGAGACTGGCTCGCCACTCGGTAGGAAACTGTTTTTACAAACTTAGGCGAAGCGGATTCGTAGCTAAGTCACCCACTGGGGGATTTCTTACGCAAAAAAAATTAATCACTGGGAAAATTATAATGCTCTTGTCTTTGATAAATAAACTACAGGAGTTTTTCTTATTACATCTCATCCGAGTGAGAATTTAAGTATAAAAGGGGTGGAGTAGCTCCGCATTCCAGGCTCGTGGCTCATCAATCTGGCGATGGACATTGTAGAGTTGGTATGCTCCATTGTGGAGGACTCTGGTGACTATGAAGGGGCCTTCCCAAGTAGGAGAGAGCTTGTGTGGTTTCTGTTGATCCACTTGGAGGACTAAGTCTCCTTCTTGGAAGGCTCGGCTCTTCATGTTTCTAGCATGGAATCGACGCAAGTCTTGCTGATAGATGGTCGATCGAATCAAGGCCATTTCTCTTTCTTCTTCTAGGAGGTCGACTTCGTCCTGCCGGGCTTGTTCTGCTTCATCTTCTGAGTAGAGCTCGACTCTGGGAGTGTTGTGAAGCAGGTCACTCGGTAAGACTGCCTCGGCTCCATAGACCAGAAAGAATGAGGTTCTTCCGGTCGATCGATTTAGGGTTGTCCTCAATCCCCAAAGGACTGAGGGAAGCTCGTCGACCCATGCACCTGCTGCGTGCTTGAGATCGCGCATCAATCGGGGTTTTAGTCCTTTGAGAATTAGGCCGTTTGCCCTTTCTGCTTGCCCATTCGACTGAGGGTGAGCGACCGACGCATAGTCGACCCGAGTGCCCTGAGAGGCGCAAAAGGCCCTGAATTTGTCGGAATCGAAGTTTGACCCGTTGTTGGTGATGATGCTATGCGGAACTCCATATCTGAATATCAACTCTCTGATGAAACTGATAGCGGTGCAAGCATCAAGATTCTTGATAGGCTTGGCCTCAATCCATTTGGTGAACTTGTCGACTGCTACCAGCACATGAGTGAAGCCGCTCCTGCTTGTTCTCAGTGGTCCAACCATGTCCAACCCCCAAACAGCGAAGGGCCAGACGAGTGGAATGGTTTTCAGGGCTGACGCGGGCTTGTGTGGCATGTTGGAGTAATACTGACATCCTTCACATTTGTCGACTATCTCTTTGGCCATCTCATTGGCTCTTGGCCAGTAGAACCCCGCTCGGTATGCTTTAGCCACAATGGTCCGAGAGGAAGCATGATGACCATAGGTCTCCGAGTGGATATCGTTAAGGATCATCTGACCTTCTTCTAGTGTAATACACTTCTGGCCGACCCCAGTCGCGCTTTCTCTATATAACTGTCCCTTTATGACTGTAAAGGCCTTGGATCGATGGACGATCTGTCGAGCTTCTTCTTCGTCTTCTGGGAGATCTTTCCTTAGGATGTACGTGATGTACGGTTCTGTCCAGACGGGAGTGATAACGAAGACTTCCATGATCAAGTCGACCATAGCTGGCACTTCAACTTCAGTCGGATCTGTGGCACTTTTTGGCTGCGGGGCCTCTTCAGTGAAGGGATCCTCCTGGACTGATGGTGTGTGGATGTGTTCCAGAAACACATTGCTAGGAATGGCTTCTCTTTTGGAACCTATTTTTGCCAGATCATCAGCTACTTGATTTTTCAGTCGGGGTATGTGATGAAGCTCTAACCCCTCGAATTTCTTCTCCAGTTTTCTCACTTCATTGCAATAACCAGTCATGGCTAGACTTCTGACATCCCATTCCTTCATCACTTGATTGACCACCAAATCTGAGTCGCCATAGACCATGAGGCGACGGACGCCGAGTGAAATGGCCATGCGCAACCCATATAAAAGTGCTTCGTATTCTGCCTCGTTGTTAGAGGAATCAAAGTGGATTTGAATAACATATCTGAGTTTATCTCCTTTGGGGGAGACCAACACCACTCCAGCTCCGGAACCATTTATCATCTTGGAACCGTCAAAGAACATGGTCCAATGCTCCGAGTGGACCTGAATCGGCAATTGCTATTCAATCCACTCGGTGACGAAATCTGCGATTGCCTGGGACTTGATAGCTTTCTTTGCCTCAAACTTGATATCTAGAGGAAGGAGTTCACTCGCCCATTTTGCCACTCGACCAGTTGTGTCCCTGTTATGCAAGATCTCTGACAACGGAGCGTCGCTGACGACTGTAATGGAATGATCAGAGAAGTAGTGGGCAACTTTCTTTGTGGTCATATAAATCCCATATACGAGCTTCTGATAATGAGGATATCTTTGCTTCAATGGGGTCAAGACTTCAGAAATATAATACACTGGACGCTGAACTTTGAAGGTTTTCCCTTCTTCTTCCCGCTCTACCATGAGTACCGTACTGACGACTTGTCCTATGGCTGCAATCTAAAGCAGCAAAGGCTCCTTGCTGATTGGGGCAGCAAGCACCGGCTGGGTGGAGAGCAGAGCTTTGAGTTCTGCGAACGCTGCGTCAGCTTCAGGAGTCCACTCGAACTTGTCAGACTTCTTCATCAATCGGTAAAGAGGTAATGCCTTTTCACCGAGATGAGATATGAATCGACTTAGGGCGGCCAACCAACCAGTAAGCTTCTGAATATCGTGCACTCGCGCATGACTTTTCATTCGGAGTATAGTACCAACTTTTTCTGGATTGGCGTCGATTCCCCGTTCGGAAACGAGAAAACTGAGTAACTTTCCGCCAGGAACCCCGAATGTGCATTTTGATGGATTAAGCTTGATATCAAACCTTCTGAGGTTGGCAAAGGTTTCAGCAAGGTCAGTCAGCAGGTCGGAACCCTTCCGTGACTTGACCACAGTATCATCCATGTACGCCTCCACATTCCGACTGATTTGGGTGAGCAAACACTTCTGAATCATCCTCATGAATGTGGCTCCGGCATTCTTGAGGCCGAATGGCATGGTAACATAACAGAAGCACCCGAATGGAGTGATGAAATCTGTTTTGATCTCGTCAGGTCCATACAGACGGATCTGATGGTACCCGGAATAGGCGTCTAAAAAAGACAGTCGCTCACATCCCGCAGTCGAGTCGACTATCTGGTCGATGCGGGGGAGAGGAAAATGGTCTTTCGGGCAGGACCGATTGATATGTTTAAAGTCAATGCACATGCGAAGTGACTTGTCCTTCTTGGGGACCATGACAACATTGGCGAGCCACTCGGAGTGGTAGATTTCTCGGATGAACGCTGCCGCTAAGAGCCGAGCTACCTCTTCGCCAATGGCCTTTCTCTTCTGGACGATGGACCGTCGGAGATGTTCCTTGACAGGTTTTATTTTTGAGTCGACTCTTAGGCGGTGCTCAGCCAGCTCCCAGGGAACACCCGACATGTCAGAGGGCTTCCATGCGAAAATGTCCCAGTTCTCATGGATGAGCGCTTCTTCCTATTTGGAGTCGAGTGTTGTCGAGATATGAGTTGGAGCAGCGCTGGGGTCGGTCGGGTGGATATGAGTTGTCTTTGTATCGTCAGTCGACTGAAAAGCTGACTCTGTAGCGGGCTTCTTGGCTCGCAACAAATCACTTGGTTCTGCAGTCTTCTGGTATTCCCGCAACTCCACCACTGCCATCTGAGCGTCGGCGATCTTCGAACCTTTCTGAAAACATTCTTCCGCTTTCTTCCGATTGCCCGTAATAGTGATCACACCATTGGGGCCAGGCATCTTCAATTTAAGATACACATAACACGGTCGGGCCATGAAGCGTGCATAAGCCGGCCTGCCCAAAATAGCGTGGTAGGCACTCTGGAAGTCTACAACTTCAAATGTCAACTTTTCTTTGTGGTAATTCTTGGAATCACCGAAAACCACATCAAGAGCAATATGGCCGAGTGATTCAGCCTTCTTCCCAGGAATGACTCCGTGGAAACTCATGTTGCTGGCACTAAGTCTGGACATCAGAATGCCCATCCCTTTCAATGTCTCAGCATACAATATGTTCAAACCACTACCACCATCCATCAAGACTTTGGTCAGTCGAGTGCCTTCAACCACTGGGTCGACCACCAGAGCTTGCCTCCCAGGGGTGGCAATATGCGTTGGGTGATCGGACTGGTCGAACGTGATGGCAGTCTGGGACCATTTCAAATAACTTGGTGTCGCCCGAGCAACCATATTCACATCTCGGTTGATGACTTTCAATCGACTTTTGCTCTCAACATCAGCAAAAATCATCAAGGTGGAATTGACTTGAGGGTATCTGTCGTCACTGTCCTCTTTGTCCTCGACCTTGTCCGACTCCTTTTCCTTACCTTTGGGTTGTTTGCCCTGGAACTGCTGGATCAAGAGTCGACACTGTCGAGTGGTATGTTTCGGGTAAATGAAATTACCCTCTTCATCTTTCTTTGTGCGGACGAGACATGGCAAGTCCAACACATCATTTCTGTCCTGGTCTTTAACCTTTTTAGGGTTCCAAGGCCCTTTAGGTTTCCCTTTAAACTTTCCTTGGGTTAAAGCCAAGGCTTCCCCGGGAGCCGCTGGCTCGACTTTCCGCTTCTGTTTCCGATTGGAATTGCCTCCGGGTTCTTGGGCGACTGACTTGAGTTTGCCACTCCTGAGCCGATCTTCATCTTCGCCATTAGCGTACTTGGTGGCAATCTCCATCATCCGATTCAGGGACATATCCCCGGTTCGACCGAATTTCAAATTCAGTTCTCTGTACTTGACGCCTTCCTTGAAGGCACAAACTGCTTGGTGGTTAGGCACATTCTCCACCGAGTGATGTAACGTGATCCACCTCTGGATGTAATCCCTCAAAGTTTCATTTGGCTTCTGTACACAAGACCGCTGTTCCGTCAGCCCTGCCGGTCGCTTGCACGTACCTTCAAATGTGGTGACGAACACTCAGGAGAGATCCTCCCAAGTGTAAATGCTGCTAGGTGCTAACTGGTTCAGCCATGCTCTGGCCGAGCCCTCCAACATGAGAGGGAGGTGCTTCATGGCCACTTCATCATTGCCGCCGCCGATCTGGACGGCCACTCGGTAATCTTCAAGCCAAGTATCGGGCATGGACTCGCCAGTGAACTTACTGACTCCAGTCGCCAACCTGAAGTTGGGAGGAATCACAGCGGCTCTGATGGCTCTACTAAAGCACTCTGGCCCCGAAACATGTACTCTGCTGCTGGTAGGTGCATCTCTGTCATGACCTTCTCGGTGAGCCCTGTTCCTGTCGACCAAACCCTGGACGAGAATGGATCTCGCGTCAAAGCCTGGCCGTCTGGGGTCGACTGGAATCCTTCGCCCACCACTATGAGGGCGTCTGTCATCCTGCTGGCGAGGCACATACGACCCGCTCCTCGGGGAAGGCATGGGCACTCGACGTCGACCGTCACGATCGACTCGGTGATCATACTGCTCATGGTTCCCATACTAGTCATGCCGGTCTCCACGTCCCTCACGCCTCGGGGGCGATCTCGGGCTATGAGCTGACTGGACTGTGTCCGCGGCAACGGATCTGCTGTGAATCCTGTTCCGCGACTGAGAAACAGCGGAATTCTGATCTCCTGCTGCCCGGAGTAACGCTTTGATCTGCAGCAAGCCTCTGCCAGCCTCCGACTGGGAAGGCTGAATCGCTATACGGGTCGCAGCTGCTAAATTCTGAATCGGAGTTTGATATACCTGCGGGGGCGGGAAGAGCTGACGTCGACTAGATTCCGGAACCCGTTGTCGCGCACGCTCGTCGAGTGCTCGCTGGAGGTTTTCCAGTCGAGTGTGCTCGGCCAAGTTTGCCAGGCGCGCGTCCTCCAAGGCGCGAGCCTCGGGGGTCTCTCCAACGATAGGAGTGTGCAGTGCATCCATGTTCCGGCGGCGAAGTTCTTCTCTCTGCAGTGACGTGAGAGGCTCGAGAAGATACTCCTCATGGAGACGCGACGGGTCGCCTCCACCCGCGCCTCCATCGGTACGGGGAAAACCGGGAGGACTGGGCGGTCCATCGACCATCAGAACCTCCGCCGCCGGATCGCAGCTGTCGCACTCGGATGCGGTCTCTGCGGAGCCGGTCGAACAGGCCGTAGAGGGATTCGTCGGGCACGATCGCCGCGACCTGGGGGTGGCCGACTGACGCGCCACCGCGTGCCTCACCCACCGCTGAAGTCTCGACCGACCGGAACGCTTGCGCCGGCGGGAAACGGGGAGTGAGGACAACACAGGAGCCGACCGATTGGGGGTCGACGGTTGCCGCAGGAGAACGTCGCGGACGCACGTGCTAAAGTGCGTTGCCCCGCGAGCAGGGAGTGCGTCCACGTCGAGCGGAGCCTCCTGGAGGCAAGAAGAGTTGTCGACGATGAACGTGAGCGTGCCGAGACGGATCTCGCAGCCCTCCACCGAAACTCCACCGAAAACCATGATGATTCGGGTCGGAAAAAGTCGCAACTTCTCCAACAAACGCTAAAACACCTGCCCCACGATGGGCGCCAACTGTCGTGGTTCTAAGTCTGATAGTAGTGTAGGGGGGTAAGTATGGAGAGGCAAGATCTTAGCTATGGAGAAGTTGTAAGAACGCAAGCTTTACGAGTTCAGGCCCTTCTCGGAGGAAGTAATAGCCCTACGTCTCGGAGCCCGGAGGCGGTCGACTGGATTATGTGAATATGAGTTACAGAGGTGCGAACCCTTGTCTCGGAGGAGGGGGTGGCTTATATAGAGTGCGCCAGGACCCCGGCCAGCCCACGTTACAAAGGGTTCAATGTACATTAAGGCAGGGCGTTATTGGTAACGCTAGTAATAAAGTGCTATGATGACCATAAAAGCTACTTAATGACCGACCGTTAGCGTGCGGAGTGACTTCAGGTCTCCTGGCCGTCGAGTGGTTGGATCTTGGTCGAGTGATTGCTTCTTGGTCGAGCGTCTTCGAGTCTGTTGAATGGAACACCTCCAAGTCGATTGAAAGGTGGTTTCTTCTAGAGATGTCCTTGGGTAGGGCAGTTAGGACAGGTCCATGATCCTACCCTAGGTACATAGCTTCATCAGGAGCTGTCGGCGCGGCGGTCACGGGGCGAGCCCTGTCGGCTTACCGCAGGCCTATCGGCTTACCGCGGGCCGATCGGCCAGCTGCGGGCCGACAGGGTGTGGACCCACCTCGCGCGGCACGGCAGGCTCCTGCCTCTTCTTCCTCCCACGCACGTGAGGGT
This sequence comes from Triticum aestivum, assembly GCF_018294505.1. NCBI lineage: Eukaryota > Viridiplantae > Streptophyta > Magnoliopsida > Poales > Poaceae > Triticum > Triticum aestivum. The sequence goes on from NC_057803.1 coordinate 623,353,949, forward strand.
TCTTCTTCTGTTCTTTCCTTCTCCTCTCTGTACAACAAAATGCCCCAATTTCTACACCTAAATGAACCATTTATTTAAGGATTTGGCACCGTGAATGGATTCTACTCAGTTAGGGCAACCAAAAGAGACCTCGATCTACTGATGGGGTAGCTCGTGGCGGTCGTGGTGAGCATTTAGGTGGAGTTTTTTTTCCAGCTCATTGGTGGAGCTTGTTGCGGCGGTGGAGGTGGAGGTGGTGGTGGAGAAGTTGGGGCAGTGTGGTGGAGGCGGTGGAGATGAAGCTTCGGCAGTTTGGTGGAGTTTCCCGCTCCGATTCCGGTGATTGAAGGCCATCGTTCATCGTTCGCACGCACGCTTCAAGGGTATATTTCAACCAACATTTTATTTTTCGTAGGTGCTCCGGTAGTATTTGTTAATATGTTTCGATGTGAAATAAATTAGGTGTGTGATTATTGTTAGTTGCTCCGGTAGTATATGTAAATATATTTAGATGTTAACTAATTAGTTGTGTAAAAATATTTTAGTTGCTCCGGCAGTATTAGACTATTAGTTGCTCCATTAATATTCTGTAATATATAGCTAGCTAATATATAGACATGTCTAATATTTCTTAGTGGGGGTATATTAAGTTGTTGCTTAATACCTGTATTTCGTTGTTGAAAAAAAATAGGTGAGCCGAGATGTCCGATGTAGTGAACTTCAGATTTTGCTATGGTCCTGGTACTGTCCAAACAACCGAGATGGGAGCATATCTGAGTGAATTTACTCATATATATGTGCCAATGAGCGCACCTCAAACATGGTCTGTCAGTCAGTTGAAAGAATGGATTGCGGCAAGTTTAGGTCTTGATACTGAAACACACACCGTCGGTGTTCATGCATTGTGGACAGGGTCAAGTTCAATAATTTACTTTTATTTGAGGTCGATATAGCGAGACTCCGAATGGGTGCGGTGGTTACAAGGTTGTGAACGAAGGGGATGCAATCCTGTTGCTTTAGTGCTTCCCGTCGTGAAGGAGGTCACTGCACATGAAGGCGAGGGTGGCTATGATCATGGTCATAGCAGTGTAGGGAGGCAGTTATCTATGACAAATGCTGGAGATGATGGTTACGAACAAGGACAGAGCAGTCAGGTAGAAGGAGGAAATGCTTATGGTTATGAACCAGGGCAGAGTAGTCAGGTAGAAGGAGGAAATGCCGATGCTGATTACAATGGCGAGGTGGACGCTGACGAGGTAGATGGGCACATGTAGGACCAAATGGAAGAAGAAGACACCGATGTTGAAAGGGGTCATGCCGATGATTCTGACGAGTCAGATGAAGAAGAAAATGCAGAGGAGGTCCCGAATCCTGCATCGTGGAATCATGACTTCTCATCTGCAATGACCGTGAATGATGGACACGATTCATCCTGGCAATATCACCAGAACAATATTGCAACGGGTGCTATGTATCCGAACAAGCAAGCCCTGAAAGATGCAATAATTAACTGGGCAATGTCCACGCAAAGGGTTTTCACAGCTCAGGTGTCCAGTTAGAAACTCCTGACAATGGTATGCAAGAACGTAGATTGTCCCGCCAGGGTGCACGGCTTTCTCCCTAAGTATGGCACAAGTTGGGTGATAAGTGACTTAGTTAATCACAGTTGTCTTATTCCCTGCATCCCTCGGGATCATGCCAACCTTTCATCGACGCTTATTGCTCGGTTGTTTTACGATGAGATAGTGCAGGGAAAAGATATGGAAGTGAAGGCAGTCCAGACAAAAGTCTTCGCCAGGTTCAAGTATAGAATTTATTATGGCAAGGCTTGGAGGGCTAAGCATGCGGCGCTTGAGAGGAGATTTGGTTCTTATTTTGATGCATATGACTCTGTTGTCCAGCTCCTCCACACCCTGCAGCAGTGGAATCCAGGCACCTATATCGATATCCAAGACATGTTCATGCCAGAGTTCCCAACTGTGAGGGTGTTGCATCGTCTCTTCTTCTCTTTCGGTGTATGCATATCGAAGCTTTCAGGCATTGCCGACCGGTGATATGTGTTGATGGTACTTTTCTCACAGGCAAGTACAAGGGTCAGATCCTGACAGCCATAGGTCAAGACGGCCAAAATCAAGTCATCCCACTCGCATTTGCTTTTGTGGAGAGTGAGAACATTGAAAGTTGGACATGGTTCTTCAGGCAGTTGAAAATATCAGTTGTGAAGGAGAAGCCCAATGTGACCCGAATACACGGTACTGTGAAAGAGTCATGAAGTACATGAACAACAAGATGCAAAAAGCTAGATCACACACTGTAGTCGTCATCGGTAATCAAGAAAGAAGGTTTGAGGTCCGCTTAGCCAACAACAAATTTGGATGTGCAAATGAGTTGAGGATGCATGAGGTGAAAATTGGTAATGAAGCCTGGCCAACGTGTGAGTGCACATGCAACAAACCGAAATTGCTTCACCTACCTTGCTCACATGTACTTGCTGCTTGCGGGCAGCTTGGAATGGATGCAATATCATTTGTGTCTCCATTTTTTCTGAAAGAGTCTGTCCTCAATACCTGGACAGGTGAGCTGATGGGTTTTCGATCAATGGGTAATTTCAACAGCGTCAACCCCGCTGAAAGGCGTTACATTCCAAACCCAGAGCATATGCGTACAAGTAGAGGCAGACGACATTGTCGGCGCATCCGGAGTGATATGGATGAATCTGAAGTAGGAGGTCCGACTAGGCAATGCATTCTGTGCAATGAATTTGGCCATAGGGACACTAATTGTCCCATTTTCGTCACTGGGCGTGGATGAGGCAACCAGGGAAGAAGAGGAGGTAGAGGCAGTAGAGGAGTAAGGGCGAGAGGAAGAAGCTAAGCTAGCAGTAGTATGTTCTGAATTTGTATTAAGTGTGGCACTATGTTCTGAATTTGTATTAAGTGTGGCACTATGTTCTGAATTTGTATTAAGTGTGGCACTATGTTCTGAATTTGTATTAAGTGTGGCACTATGTTCTAAATTTTTATTAAGTGTGACACTATGTTCCGAATTTGTATTAAGTGTGGCACTATGTTCTGAATTTTTATTAAGTGTGGCACTATATTCTGAATTTTTATTAAGTGTGGCACTATGTTATGAGTTTTTTATGTGCAGGAATGTCGGGATTGTGGTTGCTGAATGGGGACATTGATAGGGGTCATCATGGTGCGATATGGTATGAGCGCAAGCTTGAGCCTCTGGTCACTCGCCCTCCTAAAGAAAACTGGATGATACACCCAGGATGGCTTCAGCGGTACGTGTTTTATTAATTTGCACACTAACATGCATATTAATGGGAGACACTAACTGAAATGTTCTCTGATGAAGGTTGAAATGTTGGGGAACGTAGTAATTTCAAAAAATTTCCTACGCACACGCAAGATCATGGTGATGCATAGCAACGAGAGGGGAGAGTGTTGTCTACGTACCCTCATAGACCGTTCGCGGAAGCGTTATATCAACGCGGTTGATGTAGTCGTACGTCTTCACGTCCGACCGACCCAAGTACCGAAAGCACACCACCTCCGAGTTCTGCACACGTTCGGCTCGGTGACGTCCTCGCCTTTTTGATCCAGCAAGAGGGGCGAAGTAGTAGATGAGTTCCGGCAGCACGACGGTGTGATGACGGTGTTGGTGAAGAACAATCTCCGCAGGGCTTCGCCTAAGCACTACGAAAACTATGACGGAGGATAAACTAGAGGGGACGGGGTTGCCGACACACGTCTTGGTGTTTCTTGATGTGTCTTTGGTGCTAGCCCTACCCCTCTATTTATATGTTGAGCCCTGGGGTCGAAACTTGGAGTAAAAGCCTCCTCAAAGTCGGTTTCACCCAAAAGGCAAGAGTCCTTCTCGGACTCCAGGGCTAGACACCAGGGTTCCCGGCGTCTACCCCCTAGACGCCAGGGTTTCTGGCGTCTAGCCTCTGGTCTCCGCAAAACTTTCCTTTTGCACTTTCCAAAAGCCTCGTGGGCTTTCCCCTTTGGCCCAGATAAAGTGTTCTCGTGCCCAAACATTTCGGGAGACGTCCAGAACCCCTTCTGGTGAATTCCGGAACCCTTCCGGAGATCAAACACTACTATCCACATATCAATCTTTACTTCCGGACCATTCCGGAGTTCCTCGTCATATCTGTGATCTCATCCAAAACTACGAACAACATTCGGTCACCAACATACATAACTCATAGTACTATATCATCAACGAACATTAAGCGTGCGGACCCTACGGGTTCGAGAACTATGTAGACATGACCGAGAAACCTCTCTTGTCAATAGCCAATAGCGGGACCTGGATGCCCATATTGGCTCCTACATATTCTACAAAGATCTTTATCGGTCAGACCACATAACAACATACGTTGTTCCCTTTGTCATCGATATGCTACTTGCCCGAGATTCGATCATCGGTATCTCAATACCTAATTCAATCTCGTTACTGGCAAGTCTCTTTACTCGTTCCGTAATACATCATCCCGCAACTAACTCATTAGTTGCAATGCTTGCAAGGCTTATAGTGATGTGCATTACCGAGTGGGCCCAGAGATACCTCTCCGACAATCGTAGTGACAAATCCTAATCTCGAAATAGGCCAACCCAACAAGTACCTTTGGAAACACCTATAAAGCACCTTTATAATCACCCAATTACGTTGTCACGTTTGGTGGCACACAAAGTGTTCCTCCGGTAAACGGGAGTTGCATAATCTCATAGTCATAGGAACATGTATAAGTCATTAAGAAAGCAATAGCAACAAACTAAACGATCAAGTGATAAGCTAACGGAATGGGTCAAGTCAATCACATCATTCTCCTAATGATGTGACCTCGTTAATCAAATGACAACTCATGTCTATGGTTAGGAAACATAACCATCTTTGATCAACGAGCTAGTCAAGTACATGCATACTAGTGACACTCTGTTTGTCTATGTATTCACACATGTATTATGTTTCCGGATAATACAATTCTAGCATGAATAATAAACATTTATCATGAAATAAGGAAATAAATAATAACTTTATTATTGCCTCTAGGGCATATTTCCTTCATGAAATGGGCCGGCCTTTTACCTTTCACGCGTCTGGTTGAGTCTATCCCGGGTGAGAAACGCATCGCCATCGACGGGTCCTTGCTGAGCTGCTTAGTGGACCTTTGGAGGCCAGAGACCCACACGTTTCACTTCCGATGGGGAGAGATGGCTCCTACTTTGGAGGACGTGTCACTTTTGCTCGGACTACCGTTGGCAGGTCATGCCATAGGACCGTTGGACGCACCGGCTGGTTGGGAGCGAGCCCTTACACAACGTTTTCATGGTGTTTTTCCGGATGCTCCGGATCCGGTATGGGAGCATCACGGACCTAAGTATGAGTGGTTGCTCAATTTCCGGGTAATTTTCCAAACCTCTTATCTTCAAGTTATCGTGCATATGGTTTTACAGAAAATAACTGCGGCTAACTAAAACTTTCTCTTTGCTTAATGCAGATCCAAAACTTCCGGGTGTCGTTGACTGCGGAACAGATCACTCGGAGCCTGGAGGCCTACTTAATGTGGCTTTTCGGCAAGGTGATGTTTACAGAGAACCATGTCACCACTATTAACGCGCTCTACATCCCTATGGCACTCGAGATAGCGAGCGCTCAGACGGCGGATCAGATCAGACAGAGGAGTTGGGGTTCGGCGGTCTTAGCGGCTACATATCGAGGTATGTGCAACGGTTGCCAGCTTACATCGAGAAAGCCAGCCCTTCTTGGATGCCCTCTATTCCTACAACTATGGTCGTGGGAGAAGTTCTTTATAGGGCGACCAGATGTACGTGTGGGTCTCAGTCGATAGGGTCTCAGTCGGCCTGCTGTGGGCCGACTAGGTCCACTCGACCGGCTGCAGGCCGACAGTGTATTATTTTCAAAAATTATTTTTTAAACGTAATATTTGTACAAATTAATAAAAAATATATATTATTTTAAAAAAAATAGCCAGCGCGGCCGCTATTGGCATTTTTCGCATCGACAGGCTCCTACCTTGGCATCCCAGCAATGTTCCTCGTTCTGATCATGGCACTTGTACGGCAATGAGAAGAATGTCGTGGTGTCGCAGATATTTTCAGATGTATTTGTGGATGTTTTTCTAGTCTTGGAAAAGTTCATGGGGATGCCAACCATCCCAACCTTGACTCGAGTCAATTTCCGTTTCTCGTGCCTTCTTGACTTTTGAAAGAAATCAATTTATTTTTGTTTTACCTTCTTGACAAAGAGCTCACCATCAGGCACCAACACCAAGTGAGGTGAGGCGAGAGAGTTCAGCCGCTAGGGGAGAGAGGCTGCTGAGGTGACACGTATACCCAGCCGCTGCCTTACTTCACTTCCGCTCCCTCTTCCCCACCCAAAACTCGTGACCTTGCTGCGCGAGCCACCTCCACTTCACAAATGAGACCGCTGGCCCAGATGGCTTCCTCCGTGTTGGCCTCCCCAGCGCCGCTCCCTCCGCCGCTAAGCAGCCGCCAGCCTCGCGTGCGCCCAGCAGTCACAACCGCCGCCACTCTGTTGCGGCACCGTGTCGGCGCCGCCCCCTCTGGCCCAGCTCCACCCAGGTACGTATTAATTGTTACCCAACCACTCGCACCCGCTCTTCTTGAGACATGTACCATAGGACCCCTGGTGTGCCATATAAACGTAGGGGCCTGGCTTATATACCTGGCCATACCTCGGGCCGGGCCTAGCCAAGCCTGGCGCAAAAAACTCAGGCCCGGGCCCGGCCCGGCCCGGCCCAGCCATCAGGCCTGTTTTCTGGACCCAAGCCCGGCGCGAACATATAAAATCCCGTCGGGCTTCGGGCCAGCCCGGCCCGACCTTCAGAAAAGTGCAAAAATGACGGGCCTGGGCCCGGCCCGGCCCAGCCATCGGGCTCAAAATCTAGGCCCGAGCCCGGCTCGGGAGTAGCATCGGGCCGGGCCGGGTCGGGATTTTTCGAGTCGGGTCGGGCCGGGATTCCCATGGCCAGGTATAATGGCTTATAGATACATATCAGAAATCTATTGGTAGTTTACATGTACTTTGTACACACTCCAACACAATAAAACACATACGAGACATAAGGTTTTGTCTCTTCAGAGAGCACAAACCTGGGCGAATTTTGTGTCCCTGGTATCATCGTCCCATGAAGCCTAATTTAGCATCCCTACCAGGAGGTATGCCAGATTTAGCTCCGACACAGACATGTATGGAGCACGCATCTGCCCAGCCGTGCTAGCTGTCTAATTGCCCGCGATCCATAAAGTAGTTGGATCCTGCATGAGGCCACAACAAGTTTTAGGTTTTAGTTGCAGAAACATACTCGGTCATAGGTTCTGAAACTTATAAATTTTTCGGACGTTCTCACCAAGTTCCGAAGTTGAAACTAAAAAATTATGATTTTGTTGGTCACAGGTTCTGAAACTTATAATTTTATCGATCTCTTGTACAAATTTTCAGAAAATGAAAGTTAACAAAATTTTAAAAACTCATCAAAATGTCTTCAAAATGGATCTAATTTGAAAGCCCTAGTCACCAGAAACATGAATATGCAAACGAAACTTAATTTAAAATTTTGGTTCAAAAGATATGAAAGATTGTAAATAGAAAGTCAAATGAAAAAGAGGGTTGCGTGCCCTCACCCATGCGTGCTACAAATCCTCTCCCCTCGCCTACCTAAGCTCAAACCCTTGCAACGCATGCCACCTTCACATCAACGACGACTAGACCTCCGCTCTGCTGACTTCCCTAGCATGCGGCACCGCCACCAGCCCACCACCACTGGCCACCCTTGCGCATGCCCAGTAACCACCGCATCCTCTTCTATGTAGACTTTGGGCGGTCACGATCTACCAGGTGGTGGCCGGCCCCTAGCCATGTCGCCCAATCACTCTCGCCAACTCGTTGCCATTCAAACAATGCATGTGCACCACTAGCCACCCTTGCGCATGCCCAGTAGCCACCGCATCCTCTTCTATGTAGACTCTGGGCGGTCACGATCTACCAGGTGGTGGCCGGCCCCTAGCCGTGTCGCCCAATCACTCTCGCCAACTCGTTGCCATTCAAACAATACATGTGCATGCCATGAAAAGTTGGTTGTTTAGGCCTCAAGAAAAATCTTTTTTTCACATGTACTTCATTACTACTTTTACTGCAAGAATAATTTATCTTCTTAAGACATGTTCTACTGGTGAATCGGTTTAAAACTTAGACATGTTTTCATGCCCTTAACTCTTGATAATTGCATCTTATATTTAAATCGGCTACGTATGTTTTTGTTCATCTATGCATATATTTTTCCGAAAAGGAGGTTGAACCCTGACCTCTGCACTATGCACACTTTATGAACAGAATATATTTTCTCAAGATAGTTTAGATAAAAAGTATCCCCGCAACCTACAAGCTTACATGTATATATTATAACTGATGTGTGAAATAGATCAATTTCATATCACTGACCTACACAAATAAGTTATGTCCGACTCCGTCTACTGCTTATGGTATGGTACATGGCGTACATTATTCCTTCACCCACTTTCCCACCCATATTAACATCCACTCGCCTATATAAACTCCCCACTTGTTTGATCATGAATTTTATATTCTACACTTCACGCTTACACCTTAGCATGAACACAATAGGTTTTCTTACACATCACAAAAATTAGATGATTAGTTATAAGAGAGTGTCAATGTTATATATTCATTTAATGCTTAAAATAGCGGTTCCCGGTCAAGAACATGGCGAAGAGCTCTGACAATGGAAGGCATCGGGATAAATGATATGTTAGAGGGCGAAAAAATGAGCAAACGAAATGACAACTCGTTCAGAATTCCATGCCCATATAGTATGATATTACGATATGTTAGGATCGTCGATAGACTCATGCCTTGGCTTTCTGACATTGCTCCTAGTTGCATCGATGACACATGTACAACAGCAGACAAACGATCATCATGCCATGGATATTTTTGGTCATATTTGTGGCCTTTTTTCAGGACTCGAGAAATTGATAGGTCTGCCGACCGTGACTGTAATACATCCATTTGTGTTTCTGATGCCTTGTTAACTGGCTTCTTCTAAAAAATTATAATAATCCATTGCTTATTCTCGTTATTAAACAGCATTATTTTTAAATAAAAATCAGTTTCCATTTCTCGTGGGAGAATACGGAAGCCAACGGAGCAGTGGAGGCGAGAGAGCTCAGCCCCAAGGGAGGAGAGGCAGCTGAGGCGCCACGTGTACCCAGCCGCTACCTCTTCCTCTTCCCCACCCAAACTCGTGATACTGCTGTGTGCGCCACCGGCAACGAGACCCCCGGCCTAGATGGCTTCCTCCATGTTGGCCTCCCCGGCACCTCGCCCTCCCGCACGCGGCAACCGCCACCCTCGCACGTGCCCAGTAGCTGCCGCCGCCGCTGCAGTGCCGTGTCGTGCTGTCTCGGCGCCGCGGCGTGCTGCCGGGTGGTGGCCGCCCCCGCCGGCCCCTCGCTAGCTGGATACGTGTTCGACGCCATTTTGGCGGATTTTTGTTATGAAATATAAAAAAAAATGGTGTCAATATGTATGTGCAAGCATGAATATGACCAAGAATAATATGTTGATATTCATCAAAGAGAGTCTTCAAGACCACGGAGCAGTGATTATTTATGTCCACACATACTTGACCTAATCAACCTGATTACCTAGCATCCAGTTTGTACATAGGCATGCAAAAGAGTTATGCACGGGCACATCTCACGTACAAGTTATGATTAAGATGGAGATCCTATGCGTGCATGTGGCTAGCAACGAGCTAGTTGGCTCTGGACTAGCCATGCAGTCCGATCAGGCCAGGCCACTACGTGCCAGCCGCGACCGTGTGCAGCTCTAGCTGCTGCACCGCACGCACAAGAGATAAGTTTCATCAAAAGAGATAACGAGCTTATCATCTCCATAAGAATAGGACCTGCCGAACAACTCTTCCGCGGCGCCCGTGCAGCTCGTTCATATCCATTTCCGTAGGACCCTCGCCTATAAAAGGCTGTGCAGAGCACACTGGGGAGGAGCGAAGTTGAAGGGGAGACACGCGCCCGTGGCGGCGGCGTTGGGGAGAACCCGGAGGCAAAAGCGATCAGATCGTACATGATCCCATGAGATCTCAAAGGTAGACGCTTCAGCGAGCCAAGGTGCGAGGTCGTGAACGACGCGCCCTATCAGGAGATGTACGCAGTCCGTGGCAGTGGTGGCGACAGCGGCAGCAACGGCGCGGAACCGTGGAGAACACAGCCGATCGATCACGATGCACTTCTTCTTACTTCATGGTTTATCTATATATACATATATCTCGTTCTTTCCACTCCTAATCTCTCAGGTGACGCAAGGCCGGGAAGTTGCGTCGCCAGCGGGGGCGCACACTTGGCCGCTTTATATGGACTTGTCCAAGCTAGCTCCACGAAAATCATCATCTGGAGACATCTTATGCGGTATGTACATATATCTCGTTCTCTCCATCCCTAATCTTTCAGGTAATCGACACGGAAAAAAGCAGCAAGAGGAGACCTCAAGGCCATCGGGAGATTACCCCGGGAGGAACCGAGCCAAGAGGAGACGCGCCTGCGGTGGCTGCGTCGAGGATGTGACGACGCGTCGGCGGCAGCGCGCACGGCCACCCCACATACGCATGGAGGCCAACACACGCCCAGTTGGAGATGCTCCCATGGCGGCGGCGGCGAGGAGATCGCGAGGACGTGCCCATGGCAAAGGCATGCTCGCCGAGCAGCGCATACACCCTGGTCGTCCGGCGGCTGCAGATACACGAAGGAGCCCGCACAACTGGCCCTAGCACTCAAGGCGGCCGCGGGCGCCACCTATGGCGCCTTCTTCGATCGGCGTCTTCATCCATCTAGACCACCACAAGGCTGGCGGCGTGTAGCATGACACCAACTCCACCTCGGCGGTGACATCGGAGAGGCCACCGGCGTCCAGCCCGTCGCCATCTATACCACTACAACGATGTCAAAGCCGCTGACCTATAGCCCGGCGCCATCTACACCATATGCCAGCATCGGGCCTGTCGCCATCTACACCACCGCGACAACGTCCAAGCTGCCGGCCTACAGCCCGGCGCCATCTCCATCCCGCCATCATCAACCTGCACCATAGTTGAGAGCGGCAACACCTCACGCCCAAGAGCTGGACAGATGATATTCACGTACACAGGAAGAAGAAGCTCCGATGACATCTCCATGGAGTCAACAAGACACTCGGTGGCAGCGACGTAGTACACGCTACAACAAAGCTCAAGATGGCAGCGACCAGGTGCGCGCCCATGAAGATTGCAGACGAGGCGCCGAGACTAAGCATGCCGGCGTCGACGACGGACTTGCGTGCATACGTACTAGAGACGGAGTAACACATGCATCTTTCAGGAGAACCCGTGTAGCCACGAGGAGGAGGCGGACATCTAAGACCGCGCCATCATCTACCTCAACAAGGGAAGATCAAAATCACGGCATCCATCTTCTTCAATAGCATGCCTACTCACACCATCTTCTCTTTACCTCTTTCTCTCTTTTTATCCCTGTCATTTCAGCCCATCCAGAGTTGAGCGACTGATAGGACTCATTATGGAGATGATGGCCGGATGATTAGAGCTCGCCCGGTGCCACCAAAGAAGACGGAGGAGGAGTTACCCATCGTCTTGGCATCTTTATCAACCTCGCCAATGTCATCATCACCGACATCAGGCTCGACGGTCATTCAACTGCATCAACTCTTCATCCGATGAGGACGACGTTTGCATCAATGCGCCGTCATACGCCTACATCGACTTCATACCCGGGGTCGACACCGTTTACCGCGCCACGACATCGCAATCTTCATCAACTCTTTGTTTGGCGAGGATGTCCTCTACCTCGGCGCCACCGAACTTCGACATGATGATATTGCCATCTTCTTTGACTTACTTCCTGGCGAGGATGCCGACTGTATCGGCACGCTACCATCCTTCTACACCAACCGTCTGCACTAAGTGGAGGTCATCACCGTAACTGGGACGTCCCGAGCTCTACATCGGCAAGCTCGTCATCTTCAAGCGAGGCCGCATGCCAGGCGGCGACACTCAAGTCTACTCCAACTTCTACATCAACTCTTCATCTGACGAGGCGAAGCCACTTCACCGACATGTCTTCTTTCGATGAAGCTACCCATATCTCGCTGTGCACCGACGAGGCGAAGGCAAGCCACCATGTCCGACACCAACGAGGCGGACACAACCAGGCCGGGCACCGACGAGGCGAAGGCCACCCATCTGTCTGAGCTGACGAAGCCAGACATCTTCATCATTGGACATCGACAAGCCGGAGGGATATTGCAAGCATTGTCGAAGCGAGGGATGTACCGCTCCACCCTTCTAATCATCATCTCCATCATCTACACCGACCACTTGAAGAAGACGAGACTTGAAGACGACGATCATTGCAGCAGCTTAATCGGAGGTGGTCCGCGACTTCGACTCACGGACGTAATTAATCGGGAGCCTTCCGAGGCCCCGTGAACCAGAACTTCACAATCGCCCAAGTCATATCGGCCGCGCTAGCAGGCCATGGAGCGCTTATGTAAAGAGATCATGTAATTTGTTTCTCCTATTAGAGATTAATAACATACAAGTTTGCCTATGTTTTTTGTGTATTTAGTACACTGGCACACTCGCATATTTATTTCTTCTGACGCATAGAGAGATAATAACACGACAATCACCGTTGTTTTTATTATTTTTCATGTCAAACAGTACGTATAAATTATTACCTGACCACTCGCACCGGCTCTTCACCGTTCAAACCGTGTAGGAGCGCGTCAAGCAAGCACTTGAACTGTCGACGTCGTCTTTACGTTTTGTTCAGGGTGGCAGAGAGACCGGAGGCGGACGTGGTGGTGATCGGGAGCGGGCTCGGGGGGATCTGCTGCGCGGGCCTCTTCCTCCTGGCGAGGTACAACCAGGACGGGGTGGTGCTGTAGAGCCACGACACCCCCCACCTCTCCTCCGCGCGGCACCGCCACCACCACTTGCCACCCTCGTGCATGCCCAGTAGCTATTGTAGCCTCTCCGATATAGCGCCAACTCCACTCTTTACCGTTCAAACAGTATGCGTGCATCCCAGGAAATGCTGATTATTCGGGCCTCTAGAAAAAGTCTTTTCTTACATTTGGTTTATTACTACAATAATAATGTATCTTCTTTAGACATGCATAAGTTACTCCGTCCTTCTCAAAATAAGTGGCCCAACACTTTGTTCTAAAGTCAGTATAAAGTTAAGACATTCATCTTGAGGCAGAGAAAGTAATTGATGTGTGAAATGAATAAATTTCGTATTCTCGACCTACACAATAAATAGTACTCCTGGACTCCTTTGTGCTGCTTACGATACGGTACGTGGTGTACATTACTTCTTCAACCACTTTCCCATCCATAGCATCATTCACTCGCCTATAAATCGTTCGCTTAAGGCTTAACAGCTTGTGAATTTCATAGTCTACACCCCAGCCGCACATCTTAGCATGAATTTTAACAAGTTTGCTTGTACATAAAAATAGACGAGTAGTTACAAGAGCATGCCAGTGCTATAGTAATCTAATGCTTAATAGTGGTTCCTGGTCAAGAGCATTGTGAAAAGGTTTGAGAATGAAAGGCATTGGGATAAATGATACATGTGAGGATGAGAGAGTGGACTGAAGAAATTTCGACTCAGACAGTAATGTCTTTCAGTCCGATATGATTTTATGATAGATTAGGAGCATCGACAGGCTCATGCCTTGGCTTCCCGGCTATGCTCCTTGCGCCTGTCATGGCGGCTGTACGTCAACAAACAGATGCTCTTGTTCCAGAGGATATTCTCGGTCATATTTCTGGCCTTTTTCTAGGTTTCTAGAAGTTCATAGGTCCACCGACCACGACTTTGGTCCTTCTCTGTGTCTTGTGTCTTCTTGTTCAGTAGATTCTTGTAAAAATACAACAGATCATTTCTATTTGTTTTGCCTTCTCGTTAAACCACTTTATTTTTACAAATAAAATCATTTTCATTTCTCAGGGTAGATTACGTAGTAAGTTAAAGACTTTAAGCAAGCCGACTACTCTAGTAGTAGCATAAGAAAGTGATGTGGGGCGAGATAGCTCAACTACGAGGGCAGAAAGGCTAGCGAGGCGACACTTGTCCCCAGCCGCTGCCTCAATCAGGTGCTTCACTTGTGCTCCCTCTTCCCACCCAAACTCGTGACCTTGCTCTGTGCACCACCTCCGCTCCAGCGGCGACGAGACCGTCGGCCCAGATGTCTTCCTCTACATTTTCCTCTCCTCCGCCGCGCGTCAACTGCCACCCTCGCACGTGCCCAGCAGCAGCAGCCATCGCCGCTCCAGTGTCGTGCCGTGTCGACGTCTGACGAAGGCATGTACCTAGGGTAGGGTAATGGGCCTGACCTAAACGCCCTCCCTAAGGTCACTACCCTAAGATCAACGGCATTCAAGGCACATCAATTTTCACCGACTGGAATCACCTCGGAGTACAACCCACTCGACCAATAATTCCACTCGGATAACCCAATACCATTCGACCAGTATATCGTCACTCGACCGAACAAGAAACCACTCGGAGTACAGAAGATCTAAAGTCACTCAGGATGGCAACGGTCAGGCGTTCACTCCTAGTGTTAATGATCATTTATATGTCCTTATTACTGACATTACTAGCAACGCCTCACCTTAATCTACATTGAACCATGTGTAACGTGGGACGGCTGGGGTCTTGGCGCATTCTATATAAGCCACCCCACTCCTCTGGCACAAGGGTTCGCGTCCCTGGTAACTTCACACATAATCCAGTCAACCGCCTCAGGGCATTGAGACGTAGGGTTGTTACTTCTTCCAAGAAGGGCCTGAGCTCGTAAATCTTGCGTGCACAACCTCATCGTAGCTAGGATCTTGCCTCCTCCTATGTATCCCCCTTTCTACTGTCAGACTTAGAACCACGACAGTTTTTCTTCCCTATTTAACACTAGTCCTAAATTTTATTCCCTATACGATACTTCCGTCCATTTTAAACCTAAATGACACCTGAAAAGACGATCATGCGGTATGTGTGTACGCGCGTGTGTGCTGTTACGTGTGTGGATGCACGCGCACATGTGTGCTGCTGCTGCATGTGTGCTGCTGCGTGTGTGTTTGCTACTGCGTGTGTACGTGTGTGTGTGTGCTGTTGCGTGCCTATGTGCTGCATGCGTGTGTGTGCGCGCGTGTGTGTGTTGCGTGCATGTGTGTTGCTGCGTGTGTGTGCGCGCGTGCATGTGTGTTGCTGCGTGTGTGTGCGTGCGTGTGTGTGCGTGCGTGTGTGTGTGCATGTGCGCGTGCGTGTTGTTGCGTGCGTGTGTGTTGGTGCATGTGTATGTGTTGTTGCGTGTGTGCTCCTGCCCTCGCATTGATGCTGCGTGTGTGTGCTATTGTCCCCACACACATACCACATGAAGGGCAAACGAGTCTTTTTAGGTGTCATTTAGGCTCAAAATGGACGGAAATGTCATATAGGGAATAAAATTTAGAACTTGTGTCAAATAGGGAAGAAAAAAATTTCTAGTGTCAAATAAGAAAGCAGATTTTAAGATCATATCAAATAAGGAATTTTCTCATCATGAAATTAATTTTCATACCATATAGCTTTAGTGTTGTAGATGTTTATATTTTTTCCAACAAAGTTTGACTTTGACTAAGTCTTATACGCATAGTAAAAGAAACGGAGGGAGAACATTAACAAACAGATCCTTGTCTTGCAGACGATATTTTCAGTCATATTTCTGGCCTTTTTCTAGGTTTCTAGAAGTTCATGGGTCCACCGACCGCGACTTCGGTCCTCTTATGTGTTTTGTGTCTTCTTGCTCAGTAGACTCTTGTAAAAATACAATAATTCGTTTTCATTTGTTATGCCTTCTCATTTAGCCGCTTCTTAGGGTAGATTAGGCCAACTCCACCGCGTGACCCCATTTTGTCCGGCCCCTTTCGTTTGGGGTAAGACGGACAAACGAGGCGGCCCAGCGCGTGACGGTCCGGACCCATCTGGTCCGTTTTGTGTCCGGGCCGACCCATTTCGAGCGCAAACTTGCACCGGGTTTGGGTCGCGGCGGACAACGAACGGATGCTTCGAATGTCCGCGTCGGGGCCGCGTGGCAGGCGGCCACCTACCTCCCACCCGCCAACATAAATGCGCACGGGCGGGTGGCCCCACCTGTCATCCGCACTGCGAAGGGCCGCCGTCCTTCTTAAATGGGAAGCCATGGACCGGTCGTCGTCCACAGTTCCCACTCCAGCCCCTCTCTGCCCCCTCAAAACCCTAGCCGCTCCCCGTCGTCGACCTCGCCGTCTGGCTGCAGCCATGGGCTTTTGGAAGCACAACCGCAAGGGGAAGCACGACCGCGAGGCCGGCTCCTCCTCGGGACGCCGCCACGGCTCCGTCAAGAAGGAGGAGCCCGCATCACCACCGCGCTCCTCCATTCGAGCCCCCATGCCTGCCCCCTTCAATATCGCGCCTAGGGCCGCCGGCGTGCGCGACCGGCGGTACCTGGCCGTCGATGTGTGCTGGCGGTACTGGGATGTTGGAAATATGCCCTAGAGGCAATAATAAATTGGTTATTATTATATTTCCTTGTTCATGATAATTGTTTATTATCCATGCTAGAATTGTATTGATAGGAGACTCAGATACATGTGTGGATACATAGACAACAACATGTCTCTAGTAAGCCTCTAGTTGACTAGCTCGTTGATCAATAGATGGTTACAGTTTCCTGACCATGGACATTGGATGTCGTTGATAACGGGATCACATCATTAGGAGAATGATGTAATGGACAAGACCCAATCCTAAGCCTAGCACAAAGATCGTGTAGTTCGTATGCTAAAGCTTTTCTAATGTCAAGTATCATTTGCTTAGACCATGAGATTGTGCAACTCCCGGATACCGTAGCAGTGCTTTGGGTGTGCCAAACATCACAACGTAGCTGGGTGGCTATAAAGGTTCACTACAAGTATCTCCGAAAGTGTCTGTTGGGTTGGCACGAATCGAGACTGGGATTTGTCACTCCGTGTAACGGAGAGGTATCTCTGGGCCCACTCGATAGGACATCATCATAATGTGCACAATGTGACCAAGGAGTTGATCACGGGATGATGTGTTACGGAACGAGTAAAGAGACTTGCCGGTAACAAGATTGAACAAGGTATCGGGATACCGATGATCGAATCTCGGGCAAGTACAATACCGCTGGCAAAGGGAATTGAATACGGGATTGATTGAATCCTCGGCATCGTGGTTCATCCGATGAGATCATCGTGGAACATGTGGGAGCCAACATGGGTATCCAGATCCCGCTATTGGTTATTGGCCGGAGAGTTGTCTCTGTCATGTCTGCATGGTTCCCGAACCCGTAGGGTCTACACACTTAAGGTACGATGACGCTACGGTTATTAGGAAGACTTGTATGTGATTACCGAATGTTGTTCGAAGTCCCGGATGAGATCCCGGACGTCACGAGGAGTTCCGGAATGGTCCGGAGGTAAAGATTTATATATGGAAAGTTGTTGTTCGGGTTCCGGGAAAAGTTCGGTTTTTTCCAGTATTGTACCGGCACTACTAGGAAAAGGCCTACTAATGGCGCACCTAATTTGGCCATTAATGGCGCATTAGTGGTGCGCCATTAGTAGCACGCCATTAGTATATTTTACTAATGGCGCACCACAGGTGCGCCATTAGTATCTAGTATACTAATGGCGCACCCCAGATGCGCCATTAGTATATACAACAGTGCGCCATTAGTATGCCTCCTAGGGGGCCATGTATACCCAGGTGCTTTGGCATACTAATGGCGCACGACAGCAAGATGCGCCATTAGTATATACTAATGGCGCACCGCTTGTCTGGTGCGCCATTAGTGTCAATCCCATCTATAGCCCTTTTTCTAGTAGTGCGGGAAGCTTCCGGAAGGTTCCGAAGGATTCCGGAGGGGTCCGGAGGACCGGAAAATGTTCCACCACATCCAATATAGCAGCATTGGCTGTAGGGGGGCGCCCTAACCTTAATGGGCCAAGGGCACCAGCCCCCCCAAGACCCATGCGCATGGGAGAGGGGAAACCCTAAGGGGGAGGGCCTCCACTTGACTTGGGAGGCACTCCTCCCCCCCTTGGCCGCCGCCCCAACCCTAGATGGGATCTAAGGGGGGTCGGCCCCCTCTCTCCCCACCTATAAATAGTGGAGGGGTGGGAGGGCGGCCACACCCTTGAACATGGCGCAGCCCCTCCCCTCCAATACCTCTCCTCCTCCGGGTGAGCTTGGCGAAGCCCTGCCGGAGTACTACCACTCCATCACCACCACGCCGTCGTGCTGCTGTTGGACTCTCTTCCTCAACCTCTCCCTCCTCCTTGCTGTATCAAGGCGTGGGAGACGTCTCCGTTCCGTACATGTGTTGAACGCGGAGGTGCCGTCCGTTCGGCGCTAGGATAATCGGTGATTTGGATCACGACGAGTACGACTCCATCAACCCTGTTCACTTGAACGCTTCCGCTTAGCGATCTACAAGGGTATGTAGATGCACTCTCCTTACCCTCGTTGCTAGATTACTCCATAGATTGATCTTGGTGATGCGTAGAAAATTTTAAATTTTTGCTATGATCCCCAACAGTGGTATCAGAGCTAGGTCTATGCGTAGTTTCTATGCACGAGTAGAACACAAAGCAGTTGTGGGCGTCGATATTGTCAATTTACTTGCCGTTACTAGTCTTATCTTGATTCGGCGGCATCGTGGGATGAAGCGGCCCGGACCGACCTTACACGTACTCTTACGTGAGACTGGTTCCACCGACTGACATGCACTAGTTGCATAAGGTGGCTAGCGGGTGTCTATCTCTCCCACTTTAGTCGGATCGGATTCGATGAAAAGGGTCCTTATGAAGGGTAAATAGAAATTGGCATATCACGTTGTGGTTTTCGCGTAGGTAAGAAACGTTCTTGCTAGAAACCTATAGCAGCCACGTAAAAACTTGCAACAACAATTAAAGGACGTCTAACTTGTTTTTGCAGCATATGCCTTGTGATGTGATATGGCCAAAAGTATGTGATGAATGATATATGTGATGTATGAGATTAATCATGTTCTTGTAATAGGAATCACGACTTGCATGTCGATGAGTATGACAACCGACAGGAGCCATAGGAGTTGTCTTAATTTATTTATGACCTGCGTCTCAACATAAACGTCATGTAATTACTTTACTTTATTGCTAAAGCATTAACCATAGTAGTAGAAGTAATAGATGACGAGACAACTTCAAGAAGACACGATGATGGAGATCATTATGATGGAGATCATGGTGTCATGCCGGTGACAACGATGATCATGGAGCCCCGAAGATGGAGATCAAAAGGAGCAAAATGATATTGGCCATATCATGTCACTATTTGATTGCATGTGATGTTTATCATGTTTTACATCTTATTTGCTTAGAACGACGGTAGCTTAAATAATATGATCCCTCACTAAAATTTCAAGAAAAGTGTTCCCCCTAACTGTGCACCGTTGCGAAGGTTCGTTGTTTCGAAGCACCACGTGATGATCGGGTGTGATAGATTCTAACGTTCGAATACAACGGGTGTTGACGAGCCTAGCATGTACAGACATGGCCTCGGGACACATGCGAAACACTTAGGTTGACTTGATGAGCCTAGCATGTACAGACATGGCCTCGGAACACGGAAGACCGAAAGGTCGAACATGAGTCGTATAGAAGATACGATTAACATGAGATGTTCACCGTTGATGACTAGTCCGTCTCACGTGATGATCGGACACGGCCTAGTCGATTTGGATCATGTTTCACTTAGATGACTAGAGGGATGTCTATCTGAGTGGGAGTTCATTAAATAATTTGATTAGATGAACTCAATTATCATGAACATAGTCTAAATTGTCTTTGCAAATATGTTGTAGATAAATAGCTCACGTTGTAGCTCCCTGTTTCAATACGTTCCTAGAGAAAGATTAAGTTGAAAGATATTGTAAGCAATGATGTGGACTGGATCCGTAGTCCGAGGAGTGTCCTCACTGCTACACAAATGGCTTACGTCTTTGATGCACCGCTCGATGTGCAAACCCCTACAACATCGTCTATGGATGTTGCGAACACCTGACAGACACATCCTGATGACTACTTGATAGTTTAGTGCACCATACTTTACGGCTTAGAATCGGGATTCCAATAACGTTTTGAACGCCATAGAACATATGAGATGTTCCAAGAGCTGAAAAAATTGGGATTTCAGGCTCATGCCCGTGTTGAGAGGTGTGAGACCTCTGACAAGTTCTTTTGCCAACAAGATGAAGGAGAATAGCTTAGCTAGTGAGCATGTGCTCAGAATGTCTGGGTGCTACAATCACTTAAATCAAGTGGGAGTTAAACTTCCAGATAAGATAGTGATTGATAAGTTCTCTAGCCACTATCACTAAGCTACTAGATCTTCGTGATGAACTATGACATGCAAGGGATGGAGTTGATCCCGGAGCTGTTCGCAGTGCTTAAGACCGCAAAAGGTAGAAATTAAGAAGGAGAATCAAGTGTTGATGGTTTTACAAGACCACTGGTTTCGAGAAGGGCAAGGGCTAGAAGGGAAACTTCATGGATGGCAAACCAGTTGCCGCTCCAGTGAAGGAACCCAAGGTTGAACCCAAACCCGAGACTAAATGCTTCTATTGTAAGGGGAACGGTCACTGGTAGCGGAATTACCCCAAATGCATGGTAGATAAGAAGGCTGGCAACTTCAAAGTATATACGTGTTATTAATGTGTACCTCACTAGTACTCCTGGTAGCACCTGGGTATTGGATACCGGTTCAGTTACTATTATTGGTGACTTGAAGCAAAAGCTACGGACTAAACGGAGACTGGCTAAGGGCGAGGTGACGATGTGTGTTGGAAGTGTTTCCAAAGTTGATGAGATCACCATCGCACGCTCCATCTGCCTTCGGGATTAGTATTGAACCTAAATAAATGTTATCAGGTGTCTATGTTGAGTATGAATATGATTAGATCATGTTCATTGCAATACGGTCATTCATTTAAGTTAGAGAATAATGGTTATTCTATTTACATGAATGATACCTTTCATGGTCATGCACCCTATGTGAATGGTTCATTGAATCTCGGTCATGGTAATACACATGTTCACGCCAAAAGATGTAGAGTTAATAATGATAGTACCACTTTCTCGTGGCACTGCCGCTTAGGTCATATTGGCGTAAGATGCATGAAGAAACTCCATGTCGATGGATGTTTGGAGTCACTTGATTTTGAATCACTTGACACATGTGAGCCATGCCTCATGGGCAGGATGACTAAGACCCCGTTTTCAGGTACAATGAAACAGGCAAGTGACTTGTTGGAAATCGTGCATGCTAATGCGTGTGATCCAATGAGAATTGAAGCGTGCGATGGATATCGCTATTTTCTCATCTTCACTGACGATTTGGGTAGATATAGGTATATCTACTTAATGAAGCACAAGTCTGAAACGTTTGAAAAGTTCAAGTGATTTCAGAGTGAAGTTAAGAATCATCATAACAATAAGATCATGTTCCTACGATCTGATCAAAAGGGGATTTTCTGAGTTATGAGTTTGGCAATCACTTAAGACATTGTGAATTGTTTCACAGTTGAAGCCACCTGGAACACCACAAGGTAATGGTGTGTCCGGACGTCGTAATCGAACCCTATGAGATATGGTGCGATCTATGATGTCTCTTACCAATCTACCGTTTTCATTTTGAGGTTATGCGTTAGAGACAGCTGCATTCACTTTAGATAGGACACCATCTAAGTCCGTTGAGACGACGTCATATGAACATTGGTTTGGCAAGAAACCAAAGTTGTCGTTTCTTAATGTTTGGGGATGCGATGCTTAGGGCTTCAGCCGGAGAAGCTCGAACCCAAAGCGGACAAAGACATCTTCATAGGATACCCAAGGGTGACAATTGGGTATACCTTCTATCTCAGATCCGAGGGCAAATTGTTTGTCGCTAAGAACGGGTCCTTTCTCGAGAAGGAGTTCTCTCGAAAGAATTGAGTGGGAGAAAGATAGAACTTGATGAGGTTGTCGAATCTTTACTTCAACCAGAGAGTGATGCAACACAGAACGATGTTTTCTATGGCGCCTACGTCTGTTGAAGAGGAAGTTAATGATAGTGATCATGAAGCTTCGGATCAAGTTGCTATCGAACCTCGTAGGTCGACAAGGATATGTACTACTCATGAGTGGTACGGTAATCCTGTCTTAGATATCATGTTGTTAGACAACAATGAACCTATGAGTTATGGAGAAGCGATGGTGGGACCGTATTCCGACAAATGGTTAGAAGCCATGAAATCCGAGGTAGGATCCATATATCAGAACAAAGTATGGACTTTGGTGGACTTGCCCGTTGATCGGCAAGCCATTGAGATAAATGGATCTTTAAGAAGAAGACGGACGTGGGCGGTAATGTTACCGTCTATGAAGCTCGACTTGTGGGAAAGAGTCTTTTCACAAGTTCAAGGAGTTGACTACGATGAGAATTTCTCACCCGTAGCGATGCTTAAGTCCGTCGGAATCATGTTAGTATTAGCTGTATTTTTCGATTATGAAATCTTACAGATGGATGTCAAAACAAATTTTCTTACCAGTTTTCGTAAGAAAAGTTGTATGTGATACAATAAAAGGTTTTGTCGATCCTAAGGATGCTAAAAGGTATGCTAGCTCCAGCAATCCTTCTATGGACTAGAGCAAGCATCTTGGAGTCGAAATATATGTTTTGATGGAGTGATCAAAGCTTTTAGGTTTATACAATGTTTGCTAGAAACTTGTATTTACAAGAAAGTGAGTGGGAGCACTACAACATTTCTGATAAGTATATCTGGATAACATATTGTTGATTCGAAATGATGTAGATTTTTTGAAAAGCATAAACGGTTGTTTGAAGAGTGATTTTCAAAGCAAGACCTGGATAAAGCTGCTTACATATTGGGCATCAAGATCTATAGAAATAGATCAAGACTTCTGATGATACTTTCAAAGAACGCACACATTGACATGTTTTTGAAGGAGTTCAAAATAGATCAGTCAAAGAAGGGGTTCTTACCTGAGTTGTAAGGTGTGAAGTTGAGTAAGACTCAAAGCTTGACCACGGCATAAGAAAGAAGAAGGACGGAGGTCGTCCCCTATGCTCTTGTCATAGGCTCTATACGGTATGCCATGCTGAAGTACCGCACCTAATATGTGCCTTGCCACATGTCTGGCAAGAGGGTACAAAGGTGTTCTAGGAGTGGATCACCAGATAGCAGTCAAAATTATCCTTAGAGGAATAAGGAAAAGTTTCTCGGTTATGGAGGTGATAAAGAGTTTGACATAAAGAGTTACGTCGATGCAAGCTTAACACCTATCCGGATAGCTCTGAGTAGAGATACCGGATATGTATAATGGAGCAATAATTTGGAATAGCTCCAAGTGGAATGTGGTAGCAGCATCTATGATATAAAGTTTTGCGAAATACATAGGGATCTGAATATGGCAAGACCCGTTGACTACAACCTCTCTCACAAGCATAACATGATCAAACCCAGAACTCATTGAGTATTAATCACATAGTGATATGAACTAGATTAGTGACTCTAGTAAACTCTTTGGATGTTGGTCACATGGCGATGTGACCTGTGAGTGTTAATCACATGGCGATGTGAACTAGATTATTGACTCTAATGCAAGTGGGAGACTGTTGGAAATATGCCCTAGAGGCAATAATAAATTGGTTATTATTATATTTCCTTGTTCATGATAATCGTTTATTATCCATGCTAGAATTGTATTGATAGGAAAATCAGATACATGTGTGGATACATACACAACACCATGTCCCTAGTAAGCCTCTAGTTGACTAGCTCGTTGATCAATAGATGGTTACAGTTTCCTGACCATGGACATTGGATATCGTTGATAACGGGATCACATCATTAGGAGAATGATGTAATGGACAAGACCCAATCTTAAGCCTAGCACAAAGATCGTGTCGTTCGTATGCTAAAGCTTTTCTAATGTCAAGTATCATTTCCTTAGACCATGAGATTGTGCAACTCCCGGATACCATAGGAGTGCTTTGGGTGTGCCAAACATCACAACGTAACTGGGTGGCTATAAAGGTTCACTACAGGTATCTCCGAAAGTGTCTGTTGGGTTGGCACGAATCGAGACTGGGATTTGTCACTCCATGTAATGGAGAGGTATCTCTGGGCCCACTCGGTAGGACATCATCATAATGTGCACAATGTGACCAAGGAGTTTTGATCACGGGATGATGTGTTACGGAACGAGTAAAGAGACTTGCCAGTAACGAGATTGAACAAGGTATCGGGATACCGACGATCGAATCTCGGGCAAGTACAATACCGCTGGACAAAGGGAATTGAATACGGGATTGATTGAATCCTCGACATCGTGGTTCATCCGATGAGATCATCGTGGAACATGTGGGAGCCAACATGGGTATCCAGATCCTGCTGTTGGTTATTGGCCGGAGAGTTGTCTCGGTCATGTCTGCATGGTTCCCGAACCCGTAGGGTCTACACACTTAAGGTTCGATGACGCTAGGGTTATTAGGAAGACTTGTATGTGATTACCGAATGTTGTTTGGAGTCCCAGATGAGATCCCGAACGTCACAAGGAGTTCCTAAATGGTCCAGAGGTAAAGATTTATATATGGAAAGTTGTTGTTCGGGTTCTGGGAAAAGTTCGGTTTTTTCCGGTATTGTACCGGGAAGCTTCCGGAAGGTTCCAGAGGATTCCGGAGGGGTCTGGAGGTCCGGAAAATGTTCCACCACGTCCAATACAGCAGCATGGGCTGTAGGGGGGCGCCCTAACCCTAATGGGCCAAGGGCACCAGCCCCCCCAAGGCCCATGCGCATGGGAGAGGGGAAACCCTAAGGGGGAGGGCCTCCACTTGACTTGGGAGGCACTCCTCCCCCCTTGGCCGCCGCCCCAACCCTAGATGGGATCTAAGGGGGGCCGGCCCCCTCTTTCCCACCTATAAATAGTGGAGGGGTGGGAGGGCGGCCACACCCTTGAACCTGGCGCAGCCCCTCCCCTCCAATACCTCTCCTCCTCCGCGTGAGCTTGGCGAAGCCCTGCCGGAGTACTGCCACTCCATCACCACCAAGTCGTCGTGCTCCTGTTGGACTCTCTTCCTCAACCTCTCCCTCCTCCTTGCTGTGTCAAGGCGTGGGAGATGTCTCCGTTCCATACGTGTGTCGAACGCGGAGGTGCCGTCCGTTCGGCGCTAGGATCATCGGTGATTTGGATCACGACGAGTACGACTCCATCAACCCCGTTCACTTGAACGCTTCCGCTTAGCGATCTACAAGGGTATGTAGATGCACTCTCCTTCCCCTCGTTGCTAGATTACTCCATAGATTGATCTTGGTGATGTGTAGAAAATTTTAAATTTCTGCTACGATCCCCAACATGGGAGACGAGGACGCCGGTCCCGTGGAGCGACGTGCACCTCCCCACCAACTGGCACCTCTCCGTGGACCGGGACCCTGTCCCGCCGGTGCCAGCGAGCGGCCGTGCCAGACGCGATGAGATCATGCGCCGCTGTCGCCTCCTCCCCGACGACCTATTCGACGACGAGAGGTACGCCCCGACTCCGTCCTGTGGGACACTTGGCTCCAGGACGAGCACGACGTGCGACGCGCGTCGTACTTCGCCGGCACGGTGTCGGGGCCGCGGCGGCCACGTCGGGAGGTGCGCGGCCTGACGCCCACGCCGTCGCCTTCCCCATCGCCACCTCCACCTCCTCTCATGACAGTGGAGGAGGAGGCCCGGATCATGGCGCGTGTCATGGACGACTCCATGTACACGCATGTTGAGCGCCAATGGCCGGGCCTCGAGAAGACGATGGCCCTCTCGCCGGCGACGTCGCTAACCCCGAGCTGCAGATGGTGCCGAAGGATGAGGTGATGGAGGAGCCGCCGGTGGCCTGCTACCTCTTGAGCACTGCGTTGGATTTCCCTGAAGAGGAGAGGATGATGCAGCAAAGTAGCGTAAGTATTTCCCTCGGTTTTTGAGAACCAAGGTATCAATCCAGTAGGAGGCTACGTGTGGGTCCCTCATACCTACACAAAAACAATAGCTCAACGCAACCAACGCGCTTAGGGATTATCAATCCCTTCACGGTCACTTACGAAAGTGCGATCTGATAGAGATGATAAATGATATTTTTGATATTTTTGTATAGAGATGCAAAGTAAAAAGTAAAAGCAAAGCAATAATAAAGTGATAGAGATTGATATGATGAGAAAGAGACCCGGGGGCCATAGGTTTCACTAGTGGCTTCTCTTAAGAGCATAAGTATTCTACGGTGGGTGAACAAATTACTGTTGAGCATTTGACAGAGTTGAGCATAGTTATGAGAATATCTAGGTATGATCATGTATATAGGCATCACATCTGAGACAAGTAGACCGACTCCTGCCTGCATCTACTACTATTACTCCACTCATCGACCGCTATCCAGCATGCATCTAGAGTATTAAGTTAAAAACAGAGCAACACCTTAAGCAAGATGACATGACGTAGATGGATAGTTTCATGCAATATGATAAAAAAACTACATCTTGTTATCCTCGATGGCAACAATACAATACGTGCCTTGCTGCCCCTTCTGTCACTGGGAAAGGACACCGCAAGATCGAACCCAAAGCTAATTAAGCACTTCTCCCATGGCAAGAAAAACCAATCTAGTAGGCCAAACTAAACTGATAATTCGAAGAGACTTGCAAAGATAACCAATTATACATAAAAGAATTCAGAGAAGATTCAAATATTATTCATAGATAGACTTGATCATAAACCCACAATTCATCGGTCTCAACAAACACACCGCAAAAAGAAGATTACATAGAATAAATCTCCACAAGAGAGGGGGAGAACATTGTATTGAGATCCAAAAAGAGAGAAGAAGTCATCTAGCTACTAACTATGGACCCATAGGTCTGAAGTAAATTACTCACACTTCATCGGAGGAGCTTGGATGACGATATAGAAGCCCTCCGTGATTGATGCCCCCTCCGGCGGAGCTCCGGAACAGGCCCCAAGATGGGATCTCGTGGATACAGAAAGTTGCGGCGGTGGAATTAGGTTTTTGGCTCCGTCCCTGATCGTTTGGAGGTACGTAAGTATATATAGGAGGAAGGAGTACGTCGGTGAAGCTTCGAGAGGCCCACGAGGCAGGGGGCGCGCCCTAGGGAACGGGGCGCCCTCCACCCTCGTGACCGCCTCGTGGCTTTCTTGACGGAGGGTCCAAGTCTCCTGGATCTTATCTGATGAGAAAATCACGTTTCCGAAGGTTTCATTTCGTTTGAACTCCGTTTGATATTCTGTTTCTTCGAAACACTGAAATAGGCAAAAAGCAGCAATTCTAGGCTGGGCCTTCGGTTAATAGATTAGTCCCAAAAAATAATATAAAAATGGAAAATAAAGTTCAAAACAGTAGATAATATAGCATGGAGCAATCAAAAATTATAGATACGTTGGAGACGTATCATAGCCGCCTTCCACCCGGGCCTGGTGGGCCAGGGGTGGACCTGGTCGTGCACGGCGGAGCAGATGGCGGACGCCGTGGGGGGCAACTGGTGCCCCACGCCGCCACGGTCGCCGGAGCGCGACGCCTCGCCTCGGGAGGAGGTGGTGCAGGCACCGGCCACCTTCCAGCCCGCCGCCCCCGTGCACCGCGAACCGCCGGCCCATCTCTGGACGCCGCCGGACTACGTCGACCTCTGCAGCGACGACGACGACGACACCGGCGGCCACTGAAGACGGCGACGTCCACTGAAGACGGCGACGGCGACGGCCAGGGCATGGACGGGCGCGGTAGCAGCGTGCGGGCGGCTTTTTATTATTTTGTTTTTATGTTAATTATGACACTGGGCTGTTTAAGTACGGCGTGAAACTGGGCCGTTTTGTCGCCGTGACCTTTATATATGTTTTAAGTTTTTTTAAGTGTGTTTATTTACTTTTTAGGCATTTTATTTAAGTTCTTTGTTTTTTTAATCACGTCCACCGCGGACATGATTTGGGGTGCGGCCGCACGCTGGGCGTATCCACGACCCAACGGACAAACGCAGACATGGGCGACTGCATAGCCGCCCCAAAGGGACAAAATCCGGCCAAATCGGACGTCCATTTGGGGTTGCGCGGTGGAGTTGGCCTTACGCAATTAGGTGAAGCCGGAGATGTTGGCAAGGCGACACGTGTCCCACGCCAGTCAGGTGCTCCACTCGTGCTCCCTCTTACCAACCCAAACTCGTGGCCTTGCCTGCGCGCGCCACCTCCGCTCTAGCGGCGACGAGACCGTCGGCCCAGATTGCTTCCTCTGCATTGGGCTCCCCTCCATCACACGTCAACTGCCATCCTCGCGCATGCCCAGTAGTAGCAGCCACCGCCGCTCCAGTGCCGAGTCATGTCGATGTCGCTCGTTTGCCAGGCGGTGACCGCCCCCATATGAGGCGAGATAATTACACCTATAGTCCTTATACTCTCCGGCATGTAACATGATGGTCCTCGAACTTATGAAGTGCTCCGTTATGGTCCTCAAATACGAGAATACACTCCAATATGGTCCTGTCTACATCTCACGCTACTCCCGGCAATACAGTACAAATGTGGACCTCACATGTCAGCACATCAGAGAGAAAAAAATGTAGTTTGGATCAAAAGCACGCACATTTATTGGGAAAATTTATCTATCTTCATTCAGGACCACAACACGGACATTTATAGGGTATCTTCACTATAGTTTGTAAATACAATACTATTTAACATAAATTGACAGCATGTATTTTGGATAATGTTCAGTGTGGTTATATTTTTATCCAAATCTACGCCTATCTACTATTTTTTTATTCTTTATTTTCAAGTATGTTTTTTTCCTTTTTAACTTTCCCATTTTTAAAAAAAGTAAGAAAAACTACAAGAATTATTAATACATAATTTATGTATATTATTTAATAAATTGTCAACTAAAAGGAAAAATAAACACGCAGATGATAAATACTCCCTCCGTCCCAAAATTCTTGTCTTAGATTTGTCCAAATACGGATGTATCAAGTCACGTTTTAGTATTAGGTACATCCATATCTAGACAAATCCAAGACAAGAATTTTGGGACGGAGGGAGTAAAATAGAAAGGAAACGGATACGTTACACACTGATTTATCTAAAGTTCTATATCATTGTTAGACCGAATCATCGTCCGGTCTGTTGGTTAGCTCGTCTGTTAGGTTGACGTGTGGGCTCTGCATCGAATTCTGGATTGGTAATTCTTTTTCCAAGTTCCTCTTTGTTGTGCTGACATGCAGAATATTTTTTTCATGTTCCTCTTTGATATGCTGACATGCAGGACCCACGCGTGTATCGAATGCTGATGTGGCACAGGGCTGGGCAGCAGGTTGTAGTAGGAGACGTAGCTAGGACCGTATTGGAGCATATTCTCGTATTTGAGGACCATAGTGAAGTACTCCGTGAATTTGAGGACCATCATGTTACACGCCGAAGAATACAGGGACTGTAGATGTAATTATCTCCATATGAAGCACTCGGATATATATTACTCCCTTCGTTCCATAATATAAAAACATTTTTAACACTAATATTAAAAACATTCTTATATTATAGGACAGAGGGAGTAATTTTCATCGACCACTTGCACTAGCTTTTCATCGCTCAAATCATGAAAGAGGGCGACAACCGACAAACAATCACTTGGACCGTCATGGTCATCGTTGTTTCATCCCCGATGGCCGAGAGGCCAGAGGCATACATGGTGGTCAACCGAAGTTGGTTTGGAGGGCTCTGCTGCGCGGGCCTCCTTGCGAGTATCTTGAAAAAAATATTTTCTCAAGAAATTTAGATAAAAAGTATCCTCAGTAACCGAATATTCATTTTTTTAGCCTGGGCCCATCTGCACTCGGTGAACAGTATTATAACTATGATGCGTACATATTATTATAACTGTGATGTGTGAAATAAATCAATTTCAGATCACTAACCTTCACAATAAATTGTCTCCAACTCATCTCCGCTCTCACGATACAAGGGGTACATTATTTCTTCACCCACTTTCCCACCCATATTAACATCCACTTCCCTATATAAACCCTCCACTTGTTTGATTGTGAATTTCATATTCTACACTCAACGCTTTTTTTTTGCGGAGGAAAAAGGATTTGTATTAATCAACCTGAATCAAGCTGATCTAGTACACAAAGATTTACAATCCCTTCAAGGCCAGAACCCAGCCAAACTGCAGTTTTTATGTCTGTACGAGCTATACGAGCAAGCTCGTGACTAACCTGATTCCTCTCACGTTTAATAGCCTTCACCTAGACCCTCCTATCACCCCTGGTTAGCATTTTGATCTCCTGGACTAGTGCAGCATCCTTAGATCGATCAACAGCAGCTTGGCTGATCATCATTGCAGCCACTGAGTTGTCCGTTTCAATGATAAAAGGCAACGAACTCCATTCTTGCGCAAGAGAAATTCCCTCTTTGCACGCCTCCAACTCAGCTCGTAGTGCATTATCACATGCAAACAAGTGTCTGCATGAAGTGAAGATAATGTTGCCGTCGCTGTTCCTCAGGACCATACCAGCTCCACCATTACCTGCGTGCTCGGAGAAGGCACCGTCAATGTTCAGCTTTAGCCATCCAGCAGGGGGAGGTTCCCACTTCTCTGTTGGTCGCGGATCTGCGCCTCTCGTGCTCGGCGCCGGCGCAGCAACTACACCAGCTAGGCATGCCGGGTCTGTGAGCACCATTTTGCCTTTTACAACATCTCCCATTGGGTGCTGCTGAATACAGAGAAGCGAAGAAATATAGCTATGCAAGAATCTGCAGGAAACTTCTGTGGGGGGCGGTTCCTTGTCATGAATGATCTCATTAAGAACGTGCCATGATCTCCAGAATATCATTAGGGCCACCATGCGAGAAGTATCCGAGAGGGGCTCCAGAACACCGAATAACCACTCCGGCCCCGTGTTCTGGATCAAACTGATGTCTGGAAGAATCCAGTCCTTCGCCATCGCGCCCCATAGGTCCTTTGCCCGTGGACACTCAACGCTTAACCTTAGCATGAATACAATATGTTTTCTTACACAACACAAAATTAGATGATTGGCTACAAGAGTGTAACAATGTTATATATACATTTAATGTTTAAAATAGCGGTTCCGGTTAAGAACATGGTGAAGAGCTCTGAGAATGAAAGGCGTCGGGATAAATGATATGTTGGAGGGTGAGAAAGTGGGCCAAAGAAATGACAACTCGTCCAGAAGTGTCTTCTCATATTTTATGATATTATGATATGTTAGGATCATCGATAGACTCATGCCTTGGCTTCCTTACAGAGCTCCTAGTTGCATTCACGACGCCAGTACACCATCACACAAACCATCATTATGCCGTGATATTTTCTGTCATGTTTGTGGCCTTTATTTTAGGCTTAACATAGGTCCGCCGAACGTACGGTGACACAGAGCTGATCTGGGTAGCCCTAGTGGTCTTCGTGCGAAGTCACCATTGTACCTTTGATCAGTCCTCTTTGATCTGGCCATCGGCAAGTTTCAGACTTCTCCTTCGAAGGAAACCAATGACTGACGTATATGGCACTTTTTGGACACCTTGTTTGGATTGGGTCCGGTCGTGTGCACCCGCAATATCAGCATAACCAGCTTCAGCGGGGTATCACGAAGCTCTATTTTTGTTGACACCTTGGGACATGTTTGCATCAAGATTTCCAAAGGATCAACACATGCAGAGAATGCCATGGCATGAGTGGAGGGCCTGCAAGCGGCGTTGTCTGGTTCTCGTAGGTGAGAAGACTTTGCTTCACAGGCAGTTGTTCAGACCTGGCTTGCGGGATATGTTTCCGTCCAGACCGGACACGAGTTCCTGTGAGTCTGGCGGTACGTGACTTGTAGTAGTAGCCTTGGCAAGTGGGGGCGGCAGCATTGGAGGATTTCATTGTTGGTGGTGCTCCTTTGAGTATCGAGTCGTGCTTTTTAAGTTGAAACCCCAAGGTCTGGCCTTTATTGATTGTGTCTGGCAGTGGCCTTGTTGAAGGCATTGTTTCCAGGGTGAAAACCATCTTTGATTGGGCAACGACAACACTTGTGCATTGTTTCCTTTGTGGAGGCATTGTTTTTGAAGAACCTTCTTTGTAGTCCAGGTGCTGTCTTTAGTGGTGGTTATAGTGCTAGTACTTCGGGTGATTGATCATCATGGCAGGGTCATTTTTTCTCTTTTTCTCTTCTTATTTTGTTTTTTGGTTCTGTGCATCCTGGATGCTTTTAAGCATCTTGTTGGTACAGAGACTGGGTGTACTTGGTATCTACTTGATATTAATATATTTCGCTTTTCAAAAAAGGTCCGCCGAACATGACTTCATTCTCTGTTTCTTTTCTTTTTACATCAGTATAGACGCAAGCGCTCATACATACGCGCATATACTCATCCCTATGCGCCTCGTGGTCGACGGGAATGTCTCCTCCCACTGAAAGCGCATCGTCGGAAATATTGAAAGAAATTTAGAAATAATGCAAGCGCTGGGATACCATTATCCCTCTAACCATCCAACCACATGTTGATTTTTGTTTCTGATGCCCTGTTAACTGGCTTCTTGTAAAAAATATAATTCATTCTTTATTCTTGTTAAACAGCTTCATTTTTAAATAAAAATCGTTTTTCAATTCTCATGGAAGATTACGAAGCCAACTAGCAGCAGCAGAGGCGAGAGAGCTCAGCCGCAAGTGGAGAGAGGCCACTGAGGCGCCACGTGTACCCAGCCGCTGCCTCACTCACGAGCTCCACTCCCGCTCCCTCTTCCCCACCCAAACCCGTGACATTGCCGTGCGCGCCACCGGCGACGAGACCGCCGGCCTAGATGGCTTCCTCCGCGCTGGCCTCCCCGGCGCCGCGCCCTGCGCCACGCGGCAACCGCCACCCTCGCGCGTGCCCGGCAGCCGCCGCCGCCGCCTCTCCAGTGCCGCGCCGTCTCGGCGCCGCCGCGCGCTGCCGGGCGGTGGCCGCCCCCGCCGGCCCCTCGCCACCCGGGTACGTATTAATCATTAGCCCACTACTCGCACCGGCTCTTCGCCGTTCGAACCGTGTCAGAGGCTCAGAGCTCATCAGGCAATCGTCGTCGTCTTTACGTTTGGTTCAGGGTGGCGGAGAGGCCGGAGGCGGACGTGGTGGTGATCGGGAGCGGGCTCGGGGGCCTCTGCTGCGCGGGGCTCCTGGCGAGGTACGGGCAGGACGTGGTGGTGCTGGAGAGCCACGACCGGCCCGGCGGCGCCGCCCACTCGTTCGACGTCAAGGGGTTCCACTTCGACTCCGGCCCCTCGCTCTTCTCCGGCTTCCAGTCCAGAGGGCCGCAGGCCAACCCCCTCGCCCAGGTCACCCTTCCTTCCTCTGCATACACCAACAGAGCAAAAATTGGGAAAACATTTCAGAGAAATTAATAACTGTCTGAAGTCTTAACTGAACTAATCAACAGAGCAAAACTGTCTGTACTAAATGCAGAAATTGTGGTGAGAGCTCGAGGCTGGTCTGATGCAATGATGAATTCTACTGGCCTTGCAGGTCCTCGACGCGCTAGGCGAATCGGTTCCGTGTGCATCCTATGACTCCTGGATGGTTCATGTCCCTGAAGGACAGTTCGAGTCGCGGATAGGGCCGACTGATTTCCTCAAGGTTCAGTTAACTTGTAGCACATGCCAGACTCTGCTTGGTTAATTTGCAGTGAATTGTTCTGGATTCATAGATGTGATGTTCGCTGCTTGGTCGGCAGGATGAGACTGAAATTTGCTAATAAGCATGACTTACAATTGGTTGCTTTCTACCTATGAAACTTAGTAGTGCACTTTGTTTGATGTTGTATGTTACCCTTTGTTTGTATCCCAATGCTCTGGCAGTATAAGTGATTACATATAATTCTTGCAGGACCTTGAGACTTATGTCGGTCTTGACGCGACCCGGGAGTGGCAAAAGCTTCTAGTGAGTTCCCTGCATTCGATATTCAGTTTCTTAGTACAAGTCTGTTTAGCTGTACCTACTGAAATGCTGAAAAAACACATGAAGCCAAATGGGCAATGAATTGTCTCTTTTTTGTGTATAGCATATATATACAAGTATCATTTAAATTTATAGAAGTTTCATGATTCAAATATGAGACCAAAGGTTAGTTTACCATATGGTACTGTTATGCCCCTTGAAACCTCTGCTAACACGGTATCAAAAACGATCTCAGGATGCAGTTATTCCTATATCTGCAGCTGCGATGGCTCTGCCTCCGCTCTCCATCCGCGGCGATCTGGGCATCCTTTCCACAGCAGCCGGTAGATACGCACCTTCTCTGTTGCAGTCCTTGATTAAAATGGGGCCTCGGGGGTCCCTAGGCGCCACGAAACTGCTACGCCCGTTCTCGGAGATCGTCGACTCGCTGGAGCTGAAAAACCCCTTTGTCCGTAACTGGATCGACCTCCTGTGCTTTCTGCTTGCGGGCGTCAAATCCGACAGCGCACTTTCTGCAGAAATGGTAAGCTGAATTTCCACCACGTTAATTATCCTGTTTCACTTCAGTGCTTGTCCAAAAGAAATCCATGTCCCGATCATCACATGCATGAAAATGAACTGTACTAGAAAGTAGTAGAAATGAGATAAATTTATAAAGTAACAAAAACAGAACTTATTCTTTGTGTGTTTCTTATAGAAAGGAAAAAGTAAAAAAGAATGTATGTGGCTGCTGGGATTCGAGCCCAGGTCTCCACGGCCACAACGTGGAATTCTCACCACTAAACTACAGCCACATCTTGTGTCGTAATTCTGTATGTTGCCAATATAACATATGATCCGTGGGTTGCATTTTCATTGCCAATATAATTCATGAATAAATTCTTGTCCGGATATTTGACATTAGATCCATGGGATTTTGTAACTTGTGAGACTTAGCTTTTCCACATCAAATCAACCTTTACTTCTAATTAATCATTGGCGACTCTGATGAACACTCCCTTGAAATTCGCCCCTGCTCCATGAATATATTCTGAAGTACATAATTCTGAGGATTTATGTTCATCATTTGGTCTAACTACAATGTCAGGTTTATATGTTTGCAGAATGGTACAAGCCAGGATGCAAGCTGGAGTACCCTCTGGGCGGGAGTGGAGCGATAATCGATGCCCTCGTACGGGGTATCGAAAAGTTCGGTGGAAGACTTGCTCTTAATTCTCATGTGGAGAAGATTTTGATCGAGAACGGTCGGGCTGTTGGCGTCAAGCTACGAGGTGGACAGGTAAGCTGCTCCAGAGGATACCGTTTTATTGCCAAATATATGAAGTATAATATTAGTTCATGGGAATTAACAGCTTGACAATTATTAGTAAGTCTTTGATTCAGACGACATATATTTCATAATATCTTCAAGATGCCAAAATTCCTCGAGTCAGATGGTACAGTACAAAATGCAATAATTAATACAGCCTGTTAGTGGCAGGAAACTACATGCTCCAAATCTTCTAAGCCACTGGCCCAATTCTTGATAGATTGAAATGTCCTTGCCTCAAACAACCAAATCATCAGCTTGCTCCAACGTCAAAGTCCAAGAACTCGGCTAATCACCTCTGTATCTTTCTTTGCGCCCCTTCAGCAGTCGGATAAGCGAAGCCTTTTACTGAGCAATAGCAGGTGATACACCTGGTTATCCCTAGTTTCTTATCTCTCGAGTCAAAGGAACATAAACCGCCAAGATGTTCACAAGTTCCCTTCAAAACGGGCAAAGAGAAATTACTGTTAGAAAAAAGATGTGGAGCAAGAGCAAGAATGTCTTTCTTATGTCCACATTAGAAGCTTGCCTTGGGTATCACGTTGTGTTCTTCGGCAGTTTCCATCTTCTTCTTCAGAAAATATGTATAAAGCTCAATATCTCCTGGAAACTGTGAGGGGGGAATGAGGGAAGAAAATATTAACAACACTGCTTATGAACCCTTATAACACTAAAAAAAAGGTCAAGAGATTTTACAAAACAGAACTTAGTTACCAGCTTATCGACCTCGTTACAGATAATCCTTTTGTAGGTACCATCCTTGATGCTTTTCTTTGGAGGTGACTGTGTTTTGTTATACGCAACAAAAATTGAATTAGAATATTTCCAAATCATAAACAGACAATAAAATGCAAATACAGAGAAATTTGAGCAAATAGATGAATTGCGTAGGTATGCATGGATTTAAGATTTTTTGTTGAAAGCCAATTTGTCAATGATTAATATGATATCTCAATTTCCACCAAATAATAATCTGAAAATCTTGTTATGTTAAGTACATTTTCAATCCTCGCGCGTCAAAAGTTTGAAAGTGTACAACTAGATCCCAATTTAAATTTAGCTTCTGTTTAAATGATAAATAAGTTGCAAAGAACTGAATGACAAAGAAAGATAGCTCTGACAAAAAGCCACTTCAAAAATAGAAATGCCACAAAGTGCTACTCTTAAATATTTTCACATCTCATCTAAGGATATATGTACAAAATGCCTTTCCTGAAAACTCCCTATAAGATAGGATAGCAAACATGTATTTACCGCTTAAGCACTGATGCATTAGAGGAATTGAAAGAGTCATATTAATCAGAAGATAGGGCCGTTTGGTTTCTATGGAGGAATTAGGCTTCATCAGGAACATAG
This sequence comes from Triticum aestivum, assembly GCF_018294505.1. Lineage (NCBI taxonomy): Eukaryota > Viridiplantae > Streptophyta > Magnoliopsida > Poales > Poaceae > Triticum > Triticum aestivum. The sequence continues at coordinate 623,390,794 of NC_057803.1, forward strand.
GGCCCGTTTCGTTTGCTACCAACATGAGAGAAGCCTTACCAAACTTTTGGGGCATTTCCAAATGTTAGTGCCAAACCAAGTGGAAGCCATTTTTATTGGCTTGCCAAGGCAAAAGTTGGCACTACACCAAGCAAATCAAACATATGCATGTTTTGCTTTAATTTTCATGAATAAATAGCCCAAATCGCTTGACAAGATAAATTCATGGTAAACACATGAGACCATGGCAAAAGAGTTGTTTGAGGAAAGTGTCGTATGCTATGGAGGAAACACAAAATTCTAACATCAGAAGAACGCTATTGACTAAAAGGGTCATTTGCTCTTCTTGGAAAATAAATAAATGATAAGCTTTGAATGCTACCTTAGCACCAGTAAGATCAATAAGATGATCAACCTGAAAAGTATATGCAGAACAATTAACTCCATAATGTGCAATATTGTGTGTAAACAAATATTAAATGGATGGTAATAATACATGTGAACCAGTACCGTATCTTGTACAGAAGATTCACAATCCTCCAAATCTAGACCAGCAAACTCAGTAAGATCGTAGACCAATTGAACTTTTCCTTCTCGGATTTGGTCGATAATATCTTGACGGTCCTTTCTTTTAATGAGAAGTTCATGCACAACATAGTAATACAACTGATGCCTCTGCCCCATCTTCTCCAGATGCTCCATGAGTTGTAAGCACTCATTGACAGCAATCTTAATTTGGAAAAATAGCATTTTATTGAAAAGTTTATTTTCCATGACGATAGCCTTAGCAAGCACCCCATCTCTGGTCTCTCTATACCTCGCTGACTCCATTAGCTTGTCAAAAAACTCGATGCATTGCAAATCACCATCCAGGGTGGTAGGTTCAATATAATTACAACATGGAGAGGAATACTGTCAACACGAAAAACATAGAAAGCTAAGACTCCAAATGCGGTACATTACATAATCAATGCATATATGAAATTAAGTGATAGTTGGAGGAAAGATCTAGATGTGTACCTACCTCCCCAGTAAATTGGTGGAAGAAGTGCGGATAGGACTTTGCTTTGATGCCATCACGTATGGCATGATAGTAGTATGTCATGGTGCGAGTGAAGTCGACACGTAGCTCCTCCTTGGCTGCCTGGCAATTGAAGAGGCTCTCTTCTGAATTTTGAGACTCTTTCAGATGGTACATGTCCAAACGAACACGAAGAACTTCATCACTAGTGATGAGCGGCTGTGGTGAATCCACCTTCTCCCCGAGACTCACGTCCAAAGCTGATCCCATGTTGTCACGCCATTCCCCTTGTTAGCAATCAGCAACATTGCTTCCTCTTCGCCCCTTTCCCTTTCTCGATCTAGTATGTGGCACGGGTGACCACGGTTTGCCCGACACTTTATTATAATCTATTTCATCGTATTCATTCGCCTTAATCTCCTCCTCATCTTCCTCCCAGGGATACTTGCATTTATTTGTGTAGAAGGGGATGTCACGGAATTCAGCAAGAATGTGCGTAATTGGCAGGTTTGTAGGATAACTAGGACCCGCATCATTACCAGGAGTATATATGTACATCAACATCAAATAAAAAGATCTCTTTATGCCTCCTGGAACGAGAGCAGCGTGTGTGAATGCAAACTGTATAAAAATAGCCTGCTTAGAACTGAAATTACATAAGAAAGAAGGAATCGTAACTTGACCCAATAGCAAACAATGCGCAAGGCCTTGGATTATCCGCGATATCTGGCTACTGTTACTGGGTAGCGTGGTACTGAGTCATCTGTTGATCCTGGTAAGATGAAATCTAATGTAGTACGTAGTTGGAACTCAGTGGCAACATGGGACCTAAAGAAGGCGAGATGATCGAGCTAGGTTTCAAGTAATAACAAGATCAAAAAGCATGTGTGTGCGTTGGCGTTGGAGATTCAGAAAGCAGGCTACCTTGTAGGCTTGTACAGCACTGGAAATTCACAGGAGCGGGCGAGGGGAGAGAGAAGGTAGTGGCACAGTAACCGAGAACCTGAATCGGACGGGAGAATCCAAGGACGGTGAGCCGGGGGTGGCGGCGCTGAAGGGCCCAAAGACGACGGAGGCGGCTCAACCTAATTAAGCAGTCGAATAGAACAGAGGTGAGAGACGAATTCTTACGCGATTACAGTTACCGGGTGAGGTGTCAATACATGGTTGGAAATCAGAGGGGACACAGTAAAATCAATACTAAGAGTACTGGAGTAATATTTTAGTATCCAATAACGGAAATAGTAACTCGCGAACGTTCACCAGGGAGCAACTGCCAGCGAATGACTAAACTGCCACACGATCTTGATCCTACGGTGCAGACTGGATAACTTTTCTACACTCAAAATAAAAGAAATGCCATGAGAGTTTTGCAAAAAAAAAAAGCAACCCAGTTTCCGAAATATACTGAAACTGTCAGACGAACGTTCGTAAATGCCATCTCTTGTGGCGAACGTTCGCCAGATAGTAAGGCTCCAATTCAGATTCATGTGGCATATCTTTAGTTATGAAGCACTCCCTCTGTCCCAAAATAAGTGTTGCTGATTTAGTACAACCTTAGTACAAATCCGCAATAGCCAATTCTATATAGTATCATCCTTCCCAAGTAAACAAAGTGCTATCTTCTGTACTACTGTCTACTGGATATCCATCCCATTAAAGATTCAGGCCTTTGCCACCTTTGCACTAGCTAGTGGCAGACCATGGAAATCTTGTAGGCCAAGACGAGCGACCTCCTCGTTGTCTCATGCATCTGTTTTCGAGTGCCATGCATGATTACATTTTCCTTCGTATCGACTTCCATCATGCTTGAAACATTGAATCGGCTGCTGAAATCCTGTCATGAATGAATGTTTTCCTCTTTGCAGATTGTACGTGCGAAGAAAGCGGTCGTTAGCAACGCGTCCATGTGGGATACCTTGGGTCTTCTGCCACCAGATGCCGTCCCGAGATCATACCAAGATCAAGTGAAGGCGACCCCCCAGTGCGATTCGTTCATGCACCTCCACCTGGGTTTCGACACGGAGGTTGGTTAATTTGGTTGTCATATAGTACTATATGCTTCATCCTAACAAATTATCCCTGATAGTCATGTCTACTTCCATGTTTGCTTAATCGGTACATTTTCTCGCTGTAACCATCTATGTATGTAACTGGACAGTGTGTCAAGGAGGACCTTGGGATCCACCATATCGTGGTTAATGACTGGGACAAAGGGGTCGACGGCGAGCAGAACGTGGTGCTGATATCGGTCCCCAGCGTTCTCAGCGAGGGCCTGGCGCCGCCGGGGAAGCACATCCTTCACGCGTACACACCGGGGACGGAGCCTTTCGGCCTGTGGGACGGGCTCGACCGGAAGAGTGCGGCATACCGGAGCCTAAAAGAGGAGCGTTCCGAGGTACTCCACATAGTAATATGCAACATACTAGCTAGTAGAAATGTAGAATTGCTACTCTTCCAGTAATCCACGTAATAGCTTTGTTCCCATGGTCTCTTGGAATCAGCACCTAGATAGAAAATCGATGCACTTTACCACTTTCAACATCCTTTGGAGCTCCTTTCGTCCAAAGTTTAGCAAAAAACTCCTTTCACAAAAGTGAAGCAAAAGTTAGTTTAGACAATCCTTCCTTTTTACTGGCCATGAGCTGCTGTTACCTGCTGTCTGTCTTAACCAACTTTGTAGTAATGCAAATGCAAACTTTTTCCTTGCAGGTGATGTGGAAGGCGGTGGAGCTGGCCCTGGGCCCGAAGTTCAGCCGGGAAAAGTGCGAGGTGAAGCTGGTCGGCACGCCGCTGACGCACAAGCGGTTCCTCCGGCGGAACAGGGGCACCTACGGCCCGGCCATCAAGGCCGGGGAGGCGACGTTCCCGGGGCAGGCGACGCCGGTCCCGCAGCTCTTCTGCTGCGGCGACTCCACCTTCCCCGGGATCGGCGTGCCCGCGGTGGCCGCCAGCGGGGCCATTGTCGCCAACACGCTCGTCTCCGTGGCGCAGCACTCGGAGCTCCTCGACGCCGTCGGCATCTGACCGGTAACTGTGCCCAGTGCAGGACACGTTCTGGTAAAGTGGTAAGTTGAGCACATGCTTGATTACCAGCACCTTTGCTTGGAGTCCAGCTGTGATGAATCAGCTTCTCACAGCACACGCACACTTTGCACTTTACAGTGGCATGTAAGAACTGTAGTAGTATTACTAGTAGTATAGCTGGGCTGGCATGGCATGGATTGACCGGTCAGCGAGCTAACGACAGCGAGCACGATGAGCATGATGAGGATGAACCTTTTGGAGTGCTCCTCTCTGTTGCTGCTGCCACTTGTTTCTTGTTGCCATTCTTGTTGGGCAAAGTTGTGTGTGTGGCTGCAGATGCATTGCCAGGACTTTGCTTGCTTGCATCAAGTTTCAAGTATCACCAGTTTATTACATCAAAGTTTCTCTCCCTGCATTGCAGGCAGGCAGGCAGCTGTGGAGAAGAACCATGCAACATTTTGTTCAGTGGAGTATAAAGATACAGAGAAAAAGAAAGCAGCTTATTGCTCGGTACTGCACATGAGAAGATTTATTAATCAGCACATGCAGAAGAGACAGGCAGAGTTTTCTTATGTGCTCCCTCCGTAACTTAATATAAGATGTTTTTTGACACTATGACAGTGCCAAAAAATGTTTTATGTTTTGATACAGTATACAGAGGGGGTAGTTTGCAAAAAAAGAAAAAACATGGTTGAGAATGCATATAAAGTGTTACATGCTGCTTGTACATCACTGATTGTTCAGGTACAGTATAGTGCTACTTACTCCCTCCGTTCCTAAATATTTGTCTTTCTATACATTTTAAATAGAACACAACATACAAATGTATGTAGACATATTTTAAAGTGTAGATTCACACATTTTGCTTTGTACGTAGTCACTTGTTGAAATCTCTAGAAAGACAAATATTTAGGAACAGAGAGAGTACATGACATGGAGTTCCAGCACTGAATAACGCAGCCTCTGACAGAGTGGTCTCCTGTTTCTGCCGAAAGTTGTGTGGCACCACACCTCATGGCTCATGCAGCCTTGTGTCCACTTCGGATCACAATGTGTTGGATTTTGTGTTGAATATTACAGTAAAGAATTGGATGCTCTGTCTTTGTGCGTGTGCAACTTTGAAAGCTTGTTTCACAGAAGCATCATCATCTCTCCTGCAGAGCACAAAAAGCTATACTTGTCTTTTTTGTCTTTCAGAAAATGCCCTTTCCACGCCCATGTACCTTCTGTATCTTCCTGTGTCATAACTGCAAAATTAACGGCAGTTGCATCACTGAGGACGTAATATCCAAAATATTAAGCATTTCACTAACAGTTTTTTTTCAACTGCCAATGTTTAAATACAGTATAAGATAATCCTTTCACATCAGAGGTCACTCCCAAATAAAATGAACTACAGTCTATGATCCCAAATAAAATTAACAAACACTGGGCAGATCAATAAAGAAACAAACATTATGAAGGGTACAAATGAAGATAGGTAAGAACAATCTCACCTTATATCTTTTTTATGGCCCTTTTTATCCTGCTGCGCTGAAAATTGAACTGCAGTATATGGTTCCAAATGAAAATAACACATACCGTGCCCATCATTAAAGAAACGAACATATATCAACATGCAACCAAAGTGAGCTGATCTTTATACATATGGCATTATGTTAGAACTTATTAGAGGTAACAAAATGATCTATGAGCTTTACCTATCAATAACCATGCAGCAAGGTAGACTGAAAAAAAGGTCATTATGATAAACTGTAGAATATCAAGGTTTGAGAAGAAAACGGTCTATACTATTAGACTGAAAATACATGCAAAAAGCAAAGTCATACAAGACCCAAGCTATGCCTAAGCGGGAAAAAAAATCTGAAACGATCAACACAAGATGGATAATCTACGACAATGACCATATCCGCACCAACCATCTCTTCACACTACAAGGACAACGAGAAAGATTCTTCAACATCAACGCCTTCAGAAAGGAAACGACGCTCAAACGTCATTGTCACTGGATCCAACCATTAAAGGTCAGGCTCTAGGTTTTCACCTTCAAGAAACAAGTCTGAGTACATCCAAGCAATGCCCTCAACAAGGTAAAGACGCAAAAACATCGCCATTGCCAGGTATAACTAGTTTAGGTCAGACCTCAGGTTTTCACCCCGGAACTCGAGAACAGGAACTCGAGAAGCACCACCAAATCAATGTTATCATGTCTTGTCGCCACCACTTTTCGCGTTCCCAGCTGCTACAAGCGTGGCATTATCGCCATGACCGCACAACCATATCCTCTACGTCAAGCCACCATCCATATAATTTATCTCACCGTTGAATGCAGACTGACTGGAATGAGTGCAACCAAAACTCATAAAAGAGCCTTTTGGTTGCATCTCGCAATCTCGCCAGTTGTGAGCCGCTCGCATCAGCCATTGGATCCGAAGAGGAAAATCCTCATGAACATCCAAAACTCATAAAAGAGCCTTTTGGTTGCATCTCGCAATGTCGCCAGTGGCGTGCCGCTCGCAGCAGCCATTGGATCTGAAGAGGAAAATCCTCATGAACATCCTCCAGTGGCCACCACAATCTACAGCTCGAGTGGCCGGACGGTTCCGCCACGGTCATGACGACGAATGCTCCTTCGCGATTGGATGAACCACCTAGCGGCCAAGCGCCAAGCATCAGCATGCCAATCTGAGACCCGAGGCGCCACCGCCGACCACCCGTGGCCTTGTGATCTGCCGGTGGCGAGCGTCTTAGGTCTCCATATGACTCTGTGCATCAGAGAAAGTGGACGACCCTTATCACCAATGCCGTCGTGCTCAACGTTTGGACAGCTAGAGTAGCAGCGCGCCAGACTGCAAACAGGACCTTGACTGCACATGCTGCTAGAGCCTCCACGAAACGAACATGGAGGATGATGGCCATCTCCACCCAGGCCGTTGCCAAGGTTTGACCATGCCGCGTCCAGAGCTCCACCCAGTCACTGCGCGCAGATTGCTTGAGCCGCCCGCCACTATATGAAGATCGTTGATGATTCGTCGTCCGCCCTCGGGCCCGCCTTACATCAAAGCCATCGCCTGGAGCCCCGCCGCTGCCGTCAGCCGCACGAGCTTTGCCCGATAGCATCGTCTGACGGCGGCGAGGGAAGCGGGAGAGGTGGGGAGGTCGCCGAGAGATCAGATCGAAAACTGCCCGTGCTGCCCGTCCGGACGACGCGAGGGCGGCTGTGGCAATGAGCTATTGGTTGCTAGCACCAACCCCCTGTGTGGTAGATATGTAGATTGTTTGACTTGGACATTAAGCATATGTTTTTCTTTGTTGCTCGAAATTTATGTTCATCACATATTTATGTCAGGTGCTAATGCAGTATGTTAGCAGTTTTGTTATAGTTTTTGTAGTAGCTCTTTAATTACGTTAGGCTCCACCCCCTCACCTCCACGTCACATGTTGTTTTTTCCCCTTTGATTAGGAATCAAATTGTAATTAATTATGTCGCCTCCATCTTGACAAATCAAACCATAACTTGCCAATTAGCACTTACCAATTGATAATCTAAGTGCAAGGAATTGCCGCAGCACTTTTCAAAGATGGAGGTGGTAATTATGGAGTATCGAACCCACAAGTAGATAAAGGTAGGATTAGTATTCTCTTAATTAGGTCCTATCTGCAACTGATACAATCCTACGTACACTATGTGTTTGCTTTACCTAGAAAATGAAACAAAAGTACTTAGCTGGTATGAAATGGTAGCTTTGCAATATAATGAAGACTTGTAAATAAAAGTTAGTTGCTGAGTTGTTAAAGAACTGTAAAATAAAGTTAACGGGTGTGGAAAAGCGGGTGGTAGGATGCGCGAAATTGTCCCTAGGCAATTGGATATGAAACTAAAGTGATAATCATCTATTGCGGTTTTATATGCAAGAGAGGCCTATGCCAACATGTAGCAAAATCCATGTGCAAAAAAATAACCTTGGAAGAGGGCAACATAAGAACTTTTCCAATGTTAAAGAGGGGGGAAAATGAAGGCAGTCAAGTTAAATTTGGAACTCTTAGCTACATCTATACTTATTTTTTGCAATTGATTTCCATTTTCATGAACCCTTTTTCCCTTACTGGGCAGCAAGCACAAACTGATGGCAAGGTATGTAGAAGCCAAGAAGTTCGGGGCAAAGGAAGGAAAACAAGTTGTGGATGCAAAAACAAGTACAAAGTAGATAAAGACTACTAAAGGCCATCTAAATGTTGTCAATGAAAAGAAGGCAAATAAGTGTTTGCTTTTAAGGTTTTCACTCTTTATATTTGAACGTGGTGTTCTTTTTTGTGGTACTCCGTGATGGAGCCAAAGGGGCGTTGGAGGGGAGCATGCCCCTTGTGATCTCTCATACTTCGTGCAACCTGTTTAAATGACGGTTAGTCGTGCTAATATTATGTGTGAATGATACTTTTGATGTTTGTGATTTCTTGTTGTCAGTGAGTTGTTTGTTGGCCATATGATTTTTCCTATGTCTACAATCTCATCGTGTACATGCTCTATATCAAGTTTGTATTACATGTTGATTCCGAGGCAAGTTTGCCAAGGGGACATCGTCATTTCCCGTGGCAGGCCTATACAATCAAATTTGAGCACCGCGCAATAGGCCATCCAAATCCGGTGAAGAAGAGCCCTCTGAAGCCCTTCAAGGCAGGTGGACAACTAGAAGACCCCGAGCCGAATCTCCTATTCTTCGCTCGTAACGAAGCATAGAGTGCATTCGTATCAAATCATACATAGGCAATCTTTGTGGGCCCGTCGAAACAGGACAATGATTGTTGAACAAACGGATACCGAGGGCATGTCTCCGTTGTTTTTCCTTGAGTTTTCTGCTTTTGTTTTTTCTCTGTCGGTTCTTCCGGTTTTCTTTCCGCATTTTTTCTTTACCAATGACCTCTGTTAGGATAAGTCAGATTGGAGCCACTCTCGGAGGCACCTCTCATGTTGATCCTGCTCATGCTCAAGCGACAAAATCGTTGGGGTCAAAGTTGTGGTTGTTCATCATGGAGACATGGATAATAACGAGGCTTCATTTCTTTATTTTTGCGAACGCTGTTTAAATGCACAAACATATTTTAAATTCATATTTTTTTTAAAAAATGACAGACTTATTTATTTCAAAACCTTCTATTTTTTGTGGGGAAAGGTTTTCAAATAGGGTTTTCTAGGAAACGGGCTCGCATTCTTTTTCCTCACTAAAGAGCGTAGCTGCGGGGGCACTATTGGCCCGGCCCATTGAGCGATAATTGGTGGCCTCCCACACTGAGCCACTATCATCGCGAAAAATAAGCGTGGAGAATCGAAAACGAACAAGACGCGCCTTGCTGTTTCGTCACACACACTATGGAATCGATGGATGGCGTCGTCTCCACACTCGGCGATCGGGGTGGATGCCGCTCACTTCCTCCGGCGATCCAGATCGCGTCCAGCGACTAATTACTCGCCGTCGCCGACGCTTCAGTTCCTCAACATTGGCGCATTGTTTTCCTTTTAACAACATACATACATAATCAGGAAGCATGAAGTGAATATTACCATCCAAATCCGGTGAAGAAGAGCCCTCCGAAGCCCTTAAAGGCAGGTGGACAACTCGAAGACCCTAAGCGGAATCACCTATTATTCGCTCGTAGCGACGGATAGAGTGAGTTCGTATCAAATCATACATAGGCGGTCTTTGCAGACTGGTCAAAACAGGACAATGATTGTCGAATGAACGGACCCCCAGGGCATGGCTCCGTAGTTTTTCCATTGGGTTTTTGCTTTTGTTTTTTCGTTTCCGGCTCTTTCGGTTTTCTTTCTGCATTTTTTTTCCTTTTTCGTTACCGATGATCTCTATTAGGACAAGTCATATTGAAGCCACTCTTGGACTCTCATGTTGATCCTACTCATGCTCAAGCGACAAAGTCGTGGTTGTTCATCATGGAGACATGGATAATAACGATACTTCATATCTTTTTTTGTGAACATTGTATAAATGCACAAACATATTATAAATGCACAAACATTTTTTTAAATGACTGAGTTATTTATTTCAAAGATACAATTTAAAATCTGCCAGAGAAGCCAGGTCGCAGGTTTTCAAACTGGTTCCCCCGCAGAGAACATATTTTGATTTTTTTTTTCTGGCGGACGGGCACACATTTTCTCTCTCTGTCTCTCTCACCGAAAGAGAACATGTTTATTGGGCCGGGCCCATTGCACGACAATTCGTGGCCTCCCGCACTGAGCTACTTCGTCGCCAATCGTGATTTCTCAAAAAAAAAACCGCGGCGGATCGAAAGCGGACGCGGCAAATTAATAAAAAAGAAAAAGAAAATCGTCACGCACGCTATCGAATCGATCGCGTCGTCTCCACAGTCCGTGACCGGGGCCGCCGGGGCGGATGCCGCTCGCTTCCTCCGTCCCTGCCTTGGCCGCCTCCGGCGATGGAGATCACTTCCAGCAACAAGCTACTCGTCGACGCATCAGCTGCTGAACACTGGCGCACTTTTTTTTTCCCGGCGGGAGCAGGGCAGAGACGGCAGCAGGACGCGCGAGGTCAGGTCGACGAACGTCGCTCGATCGGCCGGCAGCCGAGATTCATGGCTTGGCTCGTCGTCACCCAACACCTCGTGATTCTTGTCGTAATTTACTCTGTTCTCAGAAAAAAAAAACAGATAAATCACTCTGCCTCGTCTCTGTTCTAGGCTGGCAGTCGTGTCGTCGCGGCGCCTCACTCTGCCGCTGCCGGTCACCATCGCGCCGGTCCGTCGGTAGAATTCGGTTCGTGGTTAAATATAAAAAGGAAATCAACAAGTATCGGCCCAACGTTGGCCCAGCAGGCAGGCAATCCTTATATATATATCGAGCGAGAAAAATCTCGCTAGGGTTCATCCTCCAGACGTCGGCCGCCGCCCTCTTCTTTCTTCTCCGCAAACCCAGCCGGCCATAACCCTCCGGCAAGGTATAAGCGCGTTCAAATCCATCACGGATTCGGCTCCGTTTGTTCGCATCTATCCATATCTCTAACGCGGGGGTGAATTTGAATTGAATGGATTTCAGGGTCCTCTGTCTGGCGCCCGGCCCGGGTCAGTAGCGCGCCAGATCTTCAAATTTCCGCGGGAGGACTGATGTGCAGCACGTTCCAGTCCACGCCGAATTCGACCCTGAATTTGAATTTGAACTGTATTTCAGGGTCTGCAATCCGATTAGGACCCTCCCTCCCTCCCTTTCCGACTGGGAGGGGGGTGCAGGCTAGTCATTATAAATAGTGGCAGAATAAGGACGAGGATTGGCCTGTGATAATCGAGCATCCACGCTCAAAGCCTCGTCGGGTTTCAGCTTCCTACCTCGTCTAGACATCACACTCCATGGAGGCGAATGATAACGATTTTAGCGACAGTCCCCGCAGCCAAGTAAGTCCCCTCCACTCTTGTTCGCCATGCCCGTTTGTTCCAATTCTCTTCTTATATACTATTCCACTGTGCGTACAACGCCAATAGCTGTATAACTGTTAGCAGTTATTATAGCGCGCCATGTAAAGGTTGAATGTTCTGTTTTTTAAGTTGTTTGTCTAGCGTGTTATGAGCCAAATTACATAGTATAATTTACGTGGGTTTGACAGAGTGAAGAAGTGAATAAACAGAGCCAAAAATTATTGCCAGATTCGGGTTCAAAGTTTTGCCATGCCGCCGTGTCTTTGTTTTGTTTTTGCCCACCTTCAACTTGTAGAACACTTACACGATCGTGTCCGAAGGAGATGTCTCTCTTTGTTCTGACGATATAAAGCTCCAGTTTACATCTTCCTGTTCTAGCCAATGATAGTGATGGGAATGATTTTTATTTTCTTCTTTTGCACAACTCCTGCATCCATTCTGTTGGCAGCTTTTCGACGATTATTGACTTGTGTGGATTGGTGCATACTTTTCATAATAAAGTTTGCGAATGTCGGCGGGCGACAATTAGCAGGATTTCTTTATATATATGGCCACTGAGGTTGTACCTAGAACCATACACAGCAAAGTGCACATTGCTTACTTTAGATGGTACAGTAGCGGCAAATTTAGCCGTCAGATCGTTACTAATCAACACACCATAGTTTTGTTTCCATCCTGGAATTCAAAGTTTGAGAGTTGGTATGCTGTAGTAGTAGAGACAATCAAGCAATTTACACGCCAGATAGATTTTTAGTTCCTGTCACCATGTGTAGATATTCTCTGTTTGGTATTTCTGAATAAAGTTATGGCAGCTAAATAATGGCTCCTTGATTTATGTTGCAGCAACTGGACGGCGAAGATAGGCTCAGCATGCTGACCGATGATATTTTACTGTCCATCTTGGGGAGAGTCAGTTCACTTATTGCTACAAGGACAAGTGTGCTCTCTACACGGTGGAGGCATCTGCCTTGGTTGCTGCCTGAACTCAGCATCAATGTCGAGGATTTCCTATCCGCTCCGCGCGCTGACCCTATTGAGGAAAATGATATGGAGCAAGCTATGGCCTCTTTGACCAAAGCAACCAGGAGTTTGTTGAATAAACAACAGAGAGAATCCACTATCTCAAGTTTGCACCTTAACCTCTATTTGATCAACACTTTCCTGTGTGAAGTTGGCCCACTGATAGGTGATGCAATCGACAGTGGTTTGTTGAAAGATTTGGATCTCAGTGTTCTTGATGAGACAGATGCTTTGGCCCGTACTGAGGAGGATATGCTGCAGCGAGCTCAAGAAATAGATTCTTTTTTCAGTGCTTACCCTAGTGTGCTCCACTGCCTCACAAAGCTTTTCCTAAAAAATGTAGGCTTTGATAAATTGGACATGCACCATGTCCTGTTTGACTGCTGCAAGCAACTTCAGCATCTAAGCCTTTTCCATTGTGATACTGGTTCCTACTCTCTCTTTAAGATTGATGCACCAGACTCAAAACTTTGTGTCCTAGAAATTGAGAAGTGTCGCTTTGTGAGGATTGACCTGGTCTGCCTCCCGAAATTGGAGAAGTTCTTATGTGAGACCTGGGTATCTGAGTATGCCCCAGTGACCTTTGGTTTTGTCCCATCTCTTGGGGACTTAGAACTCTCATGTGGTTCAAATTGTGATCAACGCGAATTTAAATTAAGTGAGCTTCTATATGGAGTAACAAGTATACACACTCTCACATTGGATTTCCAAGGAGAAAATGTAGGTACTACTTCATTTTCGCTAATTGTGCATTTTTTTTTGGTATTCCCTATGTCTTTCACATTGGATTTCAAGGAGAAAATGTCAGTGCTATTTTATTTTTGCTAAATGGTACTTTATTTGGTATTCGTCATGTCATCACATTTATGAAAGTTATATCATGTATGTGCTTGCAAACTATTCATTGTTATTTTGTTTGTTTGTTTAATGTTGTGATCAGCTTTGGTTGCAACCTGAAATGGAGGAACTCCACACCGCATTCAGCAAGCTAAGGAAGCTATCCGTACGTGGTATATTTGTTGAATTTGACATTTCATGGACAATAGCCTTTCTTGTAGCAGCACCATCTGTCGAAATATTGCACATTGAGGTGATGTCTTTGTCTGTATTTCTCTTCTTGTCCACATTTGGAGCTTTAGTTTTTCACAAATTTTAGTTGAAAGTTGTTTAAAACTTGATTCCAATGACATATGTAATGAATCAGTCCCACAAATGCAGGTATGGGAACATGTGTGCGATGTGGGTGAGGGCAGGCTCGCTTCCTACCTTACCAGAAGTACTCCTTGGTGGGAAAGACACTTGGACAACAGCTCCGAGAACAAGCTTCTGAAAGAGCTAGAATTCGCTGGATTTAAATCACTAGAACACCAGTTTACGTTCATAAGATCAATGATGGAGCGATGTCCCAACTTGCAGAAGATAGTTCTGATGGGAGACGAGCAGTGTAGTTCCTGTGACGCCCTTATGTCGTCGCGTCCTTCGAAATTTCCAAATAGGAAAGAGGAGCAAGAAATGGTGGTTAAGCGGATTAGAGATGGCATGTTCTCGCCAGAGATATTTTTTTACGAATAAGAAGAGATGCCAAATGAATTCCAGTGCTTATAACTTGTAAGAAACAGTTTGTATGCTCTGTTTCTAAGATAAGTCCGTTTAATGCCTCCAAGTGTGAGGCTTGCCTTTCTTTCAGTACATCTAAACCCTCTAACATGCTATGTCACCTTTAGTTTTTGGTGTTTGTTGAAGCTACATCGGACCCATGAGATACTTGAACACCATTCCCCACACATTCAGTGAATCACAAATATTGTGGAACCTGTGCCATTAAGCATCCCGAACGCCTAACACTTGGAAGGTACAAAAAGATGACAGAAGAAGAAGCTGCCATATCACTTGCCGCGTCACCCACAGGAAAAGTTGCATTCATGCTGTTGAAAGAAAACGAAAGACAATCGATAGTATTGAAAACTGTGTCTATTGATGATGACAAGTTACATATTTATAGTCTCCGAAGAGACGCATCCGGAGGAACACGACGCTTACAAAAGTCGCGTCTATTTATATGACGGTCAGGATAAGTGGAGATTTAATCCTTAATTAACTTGTGTTAATTAAGTCTTAACACTCCCCCTAATCTACACTTGTCTATGTACTTCTATCATCTTCATAAAAGCTCCTCCGAGTTGGTTTGTCTTTGAGAATGTTCATCATCATCAACTTAAGTAAGTCTCCTCGAAAAACCCTGTGGGAAAAATGTGAAGAGATAGATGTTTGATATGTTGCTAAAACTCCTTCAAACCCAGTGGGAAAAATAAGGAGAAAATGATGCAACATATAATGGTTATTGTCTCTTTTAACTCAATACGAGAAAACCCATAGAGTTTTAGAGGACAATGAATATGTCATATATACTTTCCTAAAAACCCCAGTGGGGAAAACTGAAAGTATGACATATGATCTCATGTTGATATTACCTCATTAAAAACCTTCACGAGAACCTGTAAAGTAAACGCATGAAGGGGAAAAGAGTATAATATGATGCATTGAACAGGAACAATTCAGGAAGATACTCCCCCTGATTCTTGCAAAATTCGAAGTCATCACCTACCAACTCCATGAACACATTTCTGAAACATAGAAGTTGGTAGATACCCGATGAACAAATCAATCACATGATTTGACTTGCAAGATATGCAATATAGTGATATTGCTTATTATGTAACTTGTTGGCATCCAGGCAACACAAGAAACATTATCGTTGAGATAATGGTTGGTGGATGTAGCCATGAGGTCTGTTTTGAAGACTCTTCATGAGGGGGCTACCACACCTAGTAGGAACACTAAGCTTGTCTAGGATCTGACATAGTGGGGATCTGATCGATGTATCCAATGATATTGGTGTTCACATTTCTGTGAAACTGAAAAACCAGGACAAGATGTTTGATGCCTTGGAGATATCGAAAGATATTCTTGAGTACCAACCAATTGTGTTTGGTGGATCCAATGGCATTATGGAACGTTGAGTCCCAATATCTCATTTCCATCATCTCTTGGTCTAAATAGGTCTTTCTCTATGTCTAGAGAATGAACTACCATTAGAGTTATGGATGGACAAGATTTGTCCACAATGTTCTCCAATATATTTTGGATATAGACAACATAGTATACCATAATGTATGAATGAAGGTGCTTAAGTTGTAGTAACAAGCGGTATTTTGGTTCATCCAAATCCTTCATTTTAAACTCCGTCATTTAGATGATTACATGTGTCGTCATTGCAGACACACAAACATGGATAATCATCATTGTAGGAGTAATCCTTGTGAATAAGGACCTCACTACGTCGATTGTACCATATGTACCGCCAACAATAAGTCTTATGGTGACTTACTGATTTTACACAATGTATGTTGCATTTTGTATTTCGATTCAGAATTGAGACTCCATCGGGAATCAATCATATATGTCTGAATCTAGTGATCGACATGGATATGTAATCACTACATCTATCAACTGCAGAGATAGATGATTTTGTACTGCCAATGATATAAGTTATCGGAAAGAGATTCCGCCTCTAGAGAATAGTTGGGTATCTGCGTGAACCCTTGTGCTACAATACTTGCTCTATGTTTCACCACCTCATTGTTCTCAATTCCGTTTCCAGAAGAAAACTGGTGTAGGTATTGCTTATGAATACCTTCCCATTATTGAGCAAGATCATTTCTACCTAGATTATACCCTTTGCTTGAGTTCAGTCCGAGTGTTGTTCACACTTTGCCATGGCCATGGTCTTTGGATCTGAATCATTTGAAAGGTTTTTGCAATCTAGTTGAGAAATATATGTCGACAATTGTAGACTTCCGGTTATATGATTCTCCAGAATCTATATATCAATACAGACTTGATGGAAATTGTTGGGTTTCGTAGTAATTTCAAAAAATTTCCTACGCACACGCAAGATCATGTGATGCATAGCAACGAGGGGAGAGTGTTGTCTACGTACCCAACGCAGATCGACTGCGGAAGCGATGACACGACGTAGAGGAAGTAGTCGTACGTCTTCACGATCCAGCCGATCAAGCACCGAAACTACGGCACCTCCGAGTTCGAGCACACGTTCAGCTCGATGACGATCCCCGGACTCCGATCCAGCAAAGTGTCGGGGAAGAGTTCCGTCAGCACGACGGCGTGGTGACGATCTTGATGAACTACAGCAGCAGGGCTTCGCCTAAACTCCGCTACAGTATTATTGAGGAATATGGTGGCAGGGGGCACCGCACACGGCTAAGGGATCGATCACGTGGATCAACTTGTGTCAACTTGTGTGTTTAGAGGTGCCCCTGCCTCCGTATATAAAGGAGCCAAGGGGGGAGGGTGCGCCGGCCAAGAGGGAGAGGCGCAGGAGGAGTCCTACTCCTACCGGGAGTAGGACTCCCCCCCCCCCAATCCTATTCCAACTAGGATTCCCAAGGGGGAAAGAGGGAGAGGGGTGGCCGGCCACATCTCCTAGTCCTAATAGGACTAGGGGAAGGGGGGAGGCGCGCAGCCCCCTTGGGCTGCCCCTTTCTCCTTTCCACTAAGGCCCATGATGGCCCATATGGTTCCCGGGGGGTTCCGGTAACCTCCCGGTAACCCGGTAAAATCCCGATTTCACCCGGAACACTTCCGATGTCCAAACATAGACTTCCAATATATCAATCTTTATGTCTCGACCATTTCGAGACTCCTCGTCATGTCCGTGATCACATCCGGGACTCCGAACAACCTTCGGTACATCAAAATGCATAAACTCATAATATAACTGTCATCGTAACCTTAAGCGTGCGGACCCTACGGGTTCGAGAACAATGTAGACATGACCGAGACACGTCTCTGGTCAATAACCAATAGCGGGACCTGGATGCCCATATTGGCTCCTACATATTCTACGAAGATCTTTATCGGTCAGACCGCATAACAACATACGTTGTTCCCTTTGTCATCGGTACGTTACTTGCCCGAGATTCGATCGTCGGTATCCAATACCTAGTTCAATCTCGTTACCGGCAAGTCTCTTTACTCGTTCCGTAATACATCATCTCACAACTAACATATTAGTTGTAATGCTTGCAAGGCTTATGTGATGTGTATTACCGAGAGGGCCCAGAGATACCTCTCCGACAATCGGAGTGACAAATCCTAATCTCGAAATACGCCAACCCAACATCGACCATTGGAGACACCTGTAGTACTCCTTTATAATCACCCAGTTACGTTGTGACGTTTGGTAGTACCCAAAGTGTTCCTCCGGTAAACGGGAGTTGCATAATCTCATAGTCATAGGAACATGTATAAGTCATGAAGAAAACAATAGCAACATACTAAACGATCGGGTGCTAAGCTAATGGAATGGGTCATGTCAATCAGATCATTCTACTAATGATGTGACCTCGTTAATCAAATAACAACTCATTGTTCATGGTTAGGAAACATAACCATCTTTGATTAACGAGCTAGTCAAGTAGAGGCATACTAGTGACACTTAGTTTGTCTATGTATTCACACATGTATTATGTTTCCGGTAAATACAATTCTAGCATGAATAATAAACATTTATCATGATTATAAGGAAATAAATAATAACTTTATTATTGCCTCTAGGGCATATTTCCTTCAGTCTCCCACTTGCACTAGAGTCAATAATCTAGATTACACTGTAATGATTCTAACACCCATGGAGCCTTGGTGCTGATCATGTTTTGCTCGTGGAAGAGGCTTAGTCAACGGGTCTGCTACATTCAGATCCGTATGTATCTTGCAAATCTCTATGTCTCCCACCTGGACTAGATCCCGGGTGGAGTTGAAGCGTCTCTTGATGTGTTTGGTCCTTTTGTGAAATCTGGATTCCTTTGCTAAGGCAATTGCACCAGTATTGTCACAAAAGATTTTCATTGGACCCGATGCACTAGGTATGACACCTAGATCGGATATGAACTCCTTCATCCAGACTCCTTCATTTGCTGCTTCCGAAGCAGCTATGTATTCCGCTTCACATGTAGATCCCGCTACAACGCTTTGTTTAGAACTGCACCAACTGACAGCTCCACCGTTTAATGTAAACACGTATCCGGTTTGCGATTTAGAATCGTCCGGATCAGTGTCAAAGCTTGCATCAACGTAACCTTTTACGGTGAGCTCTTTGTCACCTCCATATACGAGAAACATATCCTTAGTCCTTTTCAGGTATTTCAGGATGTTCTTGACCGCTGTCCAGTGATCCACTCCTGGATTACTTTGGTACCTCCCTGCTAAACTTATAGCAAGGCACACATCAGGTCTGGTACACAGCATTGCATACATGATAGAGCCTATGGCAGATGCATAGGGAACATCTTTCATATTCTCTCTATCTTCTGCAGTGGTCGAGCATTGAGTCTTACTCAATTTCACACCTTGTAACACAGGCAAGAACCCTTTCTTCGCTTGATCCATTTTGAATTTCTTCAAAATTTTGTCAAGGTATGTGCTTTGTGAAAGTCCAATTAAGCGTCTTGATCTATCTCTATAGATCTTAATGCCTAATATGTAAGCAGCTTCACCGAGGTCTTTCATTGAAAAACTTTTATTCAAGTATCCCTTTATGCTATCCAGAAATTCTATATCATTTCCAATCAGTAATATGTCATCCACATATAATATCAGAAATGCTACTGAGCTCCCACTCACTTTCTTGTAAATACAGGCTTCTCCGAAAGTCTGTATAAAACCAAATGCTTTGATCACACTATCAAAATGTTTATTCCAACTCCGAGAGGCTTGCACCAGTCCATAAATGGATCGCTGGAGCTTGCACACTTTGTTAGCTCCCTTTGGATCGACAAAACCTTCTGGTTGCATCATATACAACTCTTCTTCCAGAAATCCATTCATGAATGCAGTTTTGACATCCATCTGCCAAATTTCATAATCATAAAATGCGGCAATCGCTAACATGATTCGGACGGACTTAAGCATCGCTACTGGTGAGAAGGTCTCATCGTAGTCAATCCCTTGAACTTGTCGAAAACTTTTTGCGACAAGTCGAGCTTTGTAGACAGTAACATTACCATCAGCGTCAGTCTTCTTCTTAAAGATCCATTTATTCTCAATTGCTTGCCGATCATCGGGCAAGTCAACCAAAGTCCATACTTTGTTCTCATACATGGATCCCATCTCAGATTTCATGGCTTCAAGCCATTTTTCGGAATCTGGGCTCACCATCGCTTCTTCATAGTTCGTAGGTTCATCATGATCTAGTAGCATGACTTCCAGAACAGGATTTCCGTACCACTCTGGCGCGGATCTTACTCTGTTTGATCTACGTGGTTCAGTAGTATCTTGATCTGAAGTTTCATGATCATTATCATTGGCTTCCTCACTAACCGGTGTAGGTGTCACTGAAACAGTTTTCTGTGATGAACTACTCTCCAGTAAGGGAGCAGGTACAGTTACCTCGTCAAGTTCTACTTTCCTCCCACTCACTTCTTTCGAGAGAAACTCCTTCTCTAGAAATGATCCATTCTTAGCAACGAATGTTTTGCCTTCGGATCTGTGATAGAAGGTGTACCCAACAGTTTCCTTTGGGTATCCTATGAATACACATTTCTCCGATTTGGGTTCGAGCTTATCAGGTTGAAGCTTTTTCACATAAGCATCGCAGCCCCAAACTTTAAGAAACGACAACTTTGGTTTCTTGCCAAACCATAGTTCATAAGGCGTCGTCTCAACGGATTTTGATGGTGCCCTATTTAACGTGAATGCGGCCATCTCTAAAGCATAACCCCAAAATGATAGCGGTAAATCTGTAAGAGACATCATAGATCGCACCATATCTAGTAAAGTACGATTACGACGTTCGGACACACCATTGCGCTGTGGTGTTCCGGGTGGCGTGAGTTGTGAAACTATTCCACAGTTTTTCAAATGTACACCAAACTCGTAACTCAAATATTCTCCTCCACGATCAGATCGTAGAAACTTTATTTTCTTGTTACGATGATTTTCAACTTCACTCTGAAATTCTTTGAACTTTTCAAATGTTTCAGACTTATGCTTCATTAAGTAGATATATCCATATCTGCTCAAATCATCTGTGAAGGTGAGAAAATAACGATATCCGCCACGAGCCTCAATATTCATCGGACCACATACATCGGTATGTATGATTTCTAACAAATCTGTTGCTCTCTCCATAGTACCGGAGAACGGTGTTTTAGTCATCTTGCCCATGAGGCACAGTTCGCAAGTACCAAGTGATTCATAATCAAGTGGTTCCAAAAGTCCATTAGTATGGAGCTTCTTCATGCGTTTTACACCGATATGACCTAAACGACAGTGCCACAAATAAGTTGCACTTTCATTATCAACTCTGCATCTTTTGGTTTCAACATTATGAATATGTGTATTACTACTATCGAGATTCAGTAAGAATAGACCACTCTTCAAGGGTGCATGACCATAAAAGATATTACTCATATAAATAGAACAACCATTATTCTCTGATTTAAATGAATAACCGTCTCGCATTAAACAAGATCCAGATATAATGTTCATGCTCAACGCTGGCACCAAATAACAATTATTTAGGTCTAATATTAATCCCGAAGGTAGATGTAGAGGTAGCGTGCCGACCGCGATCACATCGACTTTGGAACCGTTTCCCACGCGCATCGTCACCTCGTCCTTTGCCAGTGCCCGCTTATTCTGTAGTCCCTGTTTCGAGTTGCAATAACCAGTATCAAATACCCAGGTGCTACTGCGAGCTCTAGTAAGGTACACATCAATAACATGTATATCATATATACCTTTGTTCACCTTGCCATCCTTCTTATCCGCCAAATACTTGGGGCAGTTCCGCTTCCAGTGACCAGTCTGCTTGCAGTAGAAGCACTCAGTTTCAGGCTTAGGTCCAGACTTGGGTTTCTTATCTTGAGCAGCAACTGGCTTGCTGTTCTTCTTGAAGTTCCCTTTCTTCTTTCCTTTGCCCTTTTTCTTGAAACTAGTGGTTTTGTTAACCATCAACACTTGATGCTCCTTTTTGATTTCTACCTCCGCAGCTTTCAGCATTGCGAAGAGCTCGGGAATAGTCTTGTTCATCCCTTGCATATTATAGTTCATCACGAAGCTCTTGTAGCTTGGTGGCAGTGATTGGAGAATTATGTCGATGACGCAATCATCCGGAAGATTAACTCCCAATTGAATCAAGTGATTATTATACCCAGACATTTTGAGTATATGCTCACTGACAGAACTGTTCTCCTCCATCTTGCAGCTATAGAACTTATTGGAGACTTCATATCTCTCAATCCGGGCATTTGCTTGAAATATTAACTTCAACTCCTGGAACATCTCATATGCTCCATGACGTTCAAAACGTCGTTGAAGTCCCGATTCTAAGCCGTAAAGCATGGCACACTGAACTATTGAGTAGTCATCAGCTTTGCTCTGCCAGACGTTCATAACATCTGGCGTTGCTCCAGCAGCAGGCCTGGCACCCAGCGGTGCTTCCAGGACGTAATTCTTCTGTGCAGCAATGAGGA
Organism: Triticum aestivum; assembly: GCF_018294505.1. Taxonomy (NCBI): domain Eukaryota; kingdom Viridiplantae; phylum Streptophyta; class Magnoliopsida; order Poales; family Poaceae; genus Triticum; species Triticum aestivum. The sequence goes on from NC_057803.1 coordinate 623,412,835, forward strand.
TAATCCTCAAGTTACGGACCCAGTCCGTGTAATTGCTACCATCATCTTTCAACTTTGCTTTCTCAAGGAACGCATTAAAATTTAACGGAACAACAGCACGAGCCATCTATCTACAATCAACATAAACAAGCAAGATACTATCAGGGACTAAGTTCATGATAAATTTTTAAGTTCAATTAATCATATTACTAAAGAACTCCCACTTAGATAGACATCCCTCTAATCCTCTAAGTGATCACGTGATCCAAATCAACTAAACCATAACCGATCATCACGTGAAATGGAGTAGTTTTCAATGGTGAACATCGTTATGTTGATCATATCTACTATATGATTCACGCTCGACCTTTCGGTCTCCGTGTTCTGAGGCCATATCTGCATATGCTAGGCTCGTCAAGTTTAACCTGAGTATTCTGCGTGTGCAAAACTGGCTTGCACCCGTTGTAGATGGACGTAGAGCTTATCACACCCGATCATCACGTGGTGTCTGGGCACGACGAACTTTGGCAACGGTGCATACTCAGGGAGAACACTTCTTGATAATTTAGTGAGAGATCATCTTATAATGCTACCATCAATCAAAGCAAGATAAGATGCATAAAAAGATAAACATCACATGCAATCAATATAAGTGATATGATATGGCCATCATCATCTTGTGCTTGTGATCTCCATCTCCGAAGCATCGTCATGATCACCATCGTCACCGGCGCGACACCTTGATCTCCATCGTAGCATCGTTGTCGTCTCGCCAATCTTATGCTTCCACGACTATCACTACCGTTTAGTAATAAAGTAAAGCATTACATCGCGATTGCATTGCATACAATAAAGCGACAACCATATGGCTCCTGCCAGTTGCCGATAACTTGGTTACAAAACATGATCATCTCATACAATAAAATTCAGCATCATGCCTTGACCATATCACATCACAACATGCCCTGCAAAAACAAGTTAGACGTCCTCTACTTTGTTGTTGCATGTTTTACGTGGCTGCTACGGGCTTAAGTAAGAACCAATCTCACCTACGCATCAAAACCACAACGATAGTTTGTCAAATAGACTCCGTTTTAACCTTCGCAAGGACCGGGCGTAGCCATACTTGGTTCAACTAAAGTTGGAGAGGCAGTCGCCCACAAGCCATCTCTGTGCAAAGCACGTCGAGGGAACCGGTCTCGCGTAAGCGTACGCGTAAGGTTGGTCCGGGTCATCTCGTCCAACAATACCGCCGAACCAAAATATGACATGCTGGTAGGCAGTATGACTTGTATCGTCCACAACTTACTTGTGTTCTACTCGTGCATATAACATCAACATCAATAACCTAGGCTCGGATGCCACTGTTGGGTTTCGTAGTAATTTCAAAAATTTTCCTACGCACACGCAAGATCATGTGATGCATAGCAACGAGGGGAGAGTGTTGTCTACGTACCCAACGCAGACCGACTGCGGAAGCGATGACACGACGTAGAGGAAGTAGTCGTACGTCTTCACGATCCAGCCGATCAAGCACCGAAACTACGGCACCTCCGAGTTCGAGCACACGTTCAGCTCGATGACGATCCCCGGACTCCGATCCAGCAAAGTGTCGGGGAAGAGTTCCGTCAGCACGACGGCGTGGTGACGATCTTGATGAACTACAGCAGCAGGGCTTCGCCTAAACTCCGCTACAGTATTATTGAGGAATATGGTGGCAGGGGGCACCGCACACGGCTAAGGGATCGATCACGTGGATCAACTTGTGTCAACTTGTGTGTTTAGAGGTGCCCCTGCCTCCGTATATAAAGGAGCCAAGGGGGGAGGGTGCGCCGGCCAAGAGGGAGAGGCGCAGGAGGAGTCCTACTCCTACCGGGAGTAGGACTCCCCCCCCCCCAATCCTATTCCAACTAGGATTCCCAAGGGGGAAAGAGGGAGAGGGGTGGCCGGCCACATCTCCTAGTCCTAATAGGACTAGGGGAAGGGGGGAGGCGCGCAGCCCCCTTGGGCTGCCCCTTTCTCCTTTCCACTAAGGCCCATGATGGCCCATATGGTTCCCGGGGGGTTCCGGTAACCTCCCGGTAACCCGGTAAAATCCCGATTTCACCCGGAACACTTCCGATGTCCAAACATAGACTTCCAATATATCAATCTTTATGTCTCGACCATTTCGAGACTCCTCGTCATGTCCGTGATCACATCCGGGACTCCGAACAACCTTCGGTACATCAAAATGCATAAACTCATAATATAACTGTCATCGTAACCTTAAGCGTGCGGACCCTACGGGTTCGAGAACAATGTAGACATGACCGAGACACGTCTCTGGTCAATAACCAATAGCGGGACCTGGATGCCCATATTGGCTCCTACATATTCTACGAAGATCTTTATCGGTCAGACCGCATAACAACATACGTTGTTCCCTTTGTCATCGGTATGTTACTTGCCCGAGATTCGATCGTCGGTATCCAATACCTAGTTCAATCTCGTTACTGGCAAGTCTCTTTACTCGTTCCGTAATACATCATCTCACAACTAACATATTAGTTGTAATGCTTGCAAGGCTTATGTGATGTGTATTACTGAGAGGGCCCAGAGATACCTCTCCAACAATCGGAGTGACAAATCCTAATCTCGAAATACGCCAACCCAACATCGACCATTGGAGACACCTGTAGTACTCCTTTATAATCACCCAGTTACGTTGTGACGTTTGGTAGTACCCAAAGTGTTCCTCCGGTAAACGGGAGTTGCATAATCTCATAGTCATAGGAACATGTATAAGTCATGAAGAAAGCAATAGCAACATACTAAACGATCGGGTGCTAAGCTAATGGAATGGGTCATGTCAATCAGATCATTCTACTAATGATGTGACCTCGTTAATCAAATAACAACTCATTGTTCATGGTTAGGAAACATAACCATCTTTGATTAACGAGCTAGTCAAGTAGAGGCATACTAGTGACACTTAGTTTGTCTATGTATTCACACATGTATTATGTTTCCGGTAAATACAATTCTAGCATGAATAATAAACATTTATCATGATTATAAGGAAATAAATAATAACTTTATTATTGCCTCTAGGGCATATTTCCTTCAGAAATATCGTTACCCATGGTGACTGCTCGCGATTTCCCAATGCGATCGAGTCAGGTATTCCGATGTCCTGGTCATTGTGTGCACTATGACCTGGGTTGGTGGAGGTTTCCCGTCCACTGGGTGTATACTACCTAATAGGTGTCTGTCAACGTGAAGTTGACTTGTATTTACTGATTCACAGGCCTTGATATCCTTGCTTGCGGGAAGCTGAATCCCGATGTACTTCTACCATACATCTCCCCTTGTTGCTATGAACAGGGAGTGGAGTGAATTTTGTTGGTACCATCACTCTTTCAGGCATATTTTTGTAGGATTATAGGATTGTGTGACACCTTTATAGTCAGTAAATGAATCTGGCAGGTTATTTGCAATGTGATGCAAATCTTCTGAACGCATGGTTCAGATCTTTGAGTATGTGGATTTGAGGCAGAAAATGTGTTGAACATTCCACTAATTTCCTGGCATTCTTTATGGTACTTGAAATCTCCCCCTAATGCCTGGAAATGTTCCTCATTGAATCAGCATACTGGCCTTGAATAACTCCCGATGTGAGGGGCTTGAGGTATTGACGGAAATACAGTTATTCCTCACATAGATCCCAACTATATGTTGAGGGGCCAATGATGTATGCCGGTGGTGATATCGGTATGCAACCGAATTACCGCAGATAGGAAATACTTGGTAGGTATACACATATCAAAGATAGTGGGGAATAATATTATGCAGTTCTGTCATGAGCGTGTAAAACTACATGACTCCAACGTAAAGTTGGTAAGTTGCAATTCCAAAGTAAGATAATGCAGTGAGCTTAACTCTTTGGATAGGATTCTACCAAACCATTTTGAGTCTAGACATTAGGACAAATTGCTATATTTCAATCCAAAAGCCATAGAGATGGCCCTCAAGGAGAATTCTGCAATGTTATCCATTCAATTTGCTTGAAATCAATGTCAGGATAATGGCCAATGGTTTCGTGTGAATAAAGCACACACTTAAGACCATTATGTAGATATGTCTTTTAGAACCATGGATACCTGAGTAGTCTACTCAATGGCTGGGAAGAGCCACTTACCTCGACTTGATGCATTCAAGGAGTCTGAGTGGTCCAGCGAAGACTTTAAGGTGTGCGAGCCTTAAAATTAGCTTCCCTGTGTCACTTGTAGTGCACATAAAATCCAAATGTTATTAGAATTTAGCATCATAACAATCATAAACCAGTGGAATTGTTGATAGTTTCGGTTTCAACCCAATGTCAATGATGACCAAAGCAGGAATGCCAAGTTTGTCATGCAAAAGACACTCTGGAAAACTATCTCGTACGCAACATGTGCTACGGGTTTTGTAGTATGTGTAGTGCAATGCCGATGATACATAGAGAATGTGCTTGCCATATCCGTTGCATATGGTAAAGAGAAGATATTTCTCTTTGTTGTCATCATAAGTTTCGCTATGGAAACTATTTTGACGGATACCTCTATAGTTTAGTAGGGTACGAGTTAAACCTAGGAAGCAATAAAGCATCCCGATGTTACTCGGGTACCCACAGGGATAGTAAATATGACTCGAGTTGAGCCAACAAATACCTCATCACGCCTAGCAATTTTAAAATATCTCTTTTCTCTCAATGAGAGTGGAAACATTGGACTTCCCTGAGTATAGAGTTTGTGGTGCATATGTCTGTTGGGGAACGTTGCAGAAAACAAAAATTTTCCTACTCGTTTCACCAAGATCATCTAGGAGTTCATCTAGCAACGAGTGATTAGATGCATCTACATACCTTTGTAGATCGCGCACGAAAGCGTTCAAAAGAACAGTGATGATGTAGTCGTACTCGACGTGATCCAAATCACCGATGACCAGCGCCGAACGGACGGCACCTCCGCGTTCAACACACGTACGGAACAGCCACGTCTCCTCCTTCTTGATCCAGCAAGGGAGGGAGGAGAGGTTGAGGGAGATGGCACCAGCAGCAGCACGACGGCGTGGTGTTGATGGAGCTACAGTACTCCGGCAGAGCTTCGCTAAGCACTATGGAGGTGGAGGAGGTGTTGGGGAGGGAGAAGGAGGCAACCAAAGGCCAAGGCGTTCAGGTATGAAGTCCCTCCTCTCCCCCACTATATATAGGGGTGCCAAGGGGGGGTGGCCGGCCCTAGGAGATCCAATCTCCTAGGGGGTGCGGCGGCCAAGGGGGGTTCCCCCCCCCAAGGCACCTAGGAGGTGCCTTACCCTCCTAGGACTCTTGCCCCCCTTAAACCCTAGGCGCATGGGCCTATGTGGGGCTGGTGCCCTTGGCCCATTAGGCCAAGGCGCACCCCCTTACAGCCCATGTGGCCCCCCGAGACAGGTGGACCCACCCGGTGGACCCCCGGGACCCTTCCGGTGGTCCCGGTACAATACCGATGACCCCGAAACTTGTCCCGATGCCCGAAACAGGACTTCCCATATATAAATCTTTATCTCCGGACCATTCCGGAACTCCTCGTGACGTCCGGGATCTCATCCGGGACTCCGAACAACATTCGGGTTACTGCATATACATATCCCTACAACCCTAGCATAACCGAACCTTAAGTGTGTAGACCCTACGGGTTCGGGAGACAAGCAGACATGACCGAGACGACTCTCCGGTCAATAACCAACAGCGGGATCTGGATACCCATGTTGGCTCCCACATGCTCCACGATGATCTCATCGGATGAACCACGATGTCGAGGATTCAATCAACCCCGTACGCTATTCCCTTTGTCTATCGATATGTTACTTGCCCGAGATTCGATCGTCGGTATCCCAATACCTCGTTCAATCTCGTTACCGGCAAGTCACTTTACTCGTACCGTAATGCATGATCCCGTGACCAGACACTTGGTCACTCTGAGCTCATTATGATGATGCATTACCGAGTGGGCCCAGTGATACCTCTCCGTCATACGGAGTGACAAATCCCAGTCTTGATCCATGTCACCCGACAGACATTTTCGGAGATACCCGTAGTCTACCTTTATAGTCACCCAGTTACGTTGTGACGTTTGGCATACCCAAAGCACCCCTACGGTATCCGGGAGTTACACGATCTCATGGTCTAAGGAAAAGATACTTGACATTGGAAAACTCTAGCAAACGAACTATACGATCTTGTGCTATGTTTAGGATTGGGTCTTGTCCATCACATCATTCTCCTAATGATGTGATCTCGTTATCAATGACATCCAGTGTCCATAGTCAGGAAACCATGACTATCTGTTGATCAACGAGCTAGTCAACTAGAGGCTCACTAGGGACACGTTGGTGTCTGTTATTCACACATGTATTACGATTTCCGGATAACACAATTATAGCATGAATAAAGACAATTATCATGAACAAGGAAATATAATAATAATGCTTTTATTATTGCCTCTAGGGCATATTTCCAACAGTCTCCCACTTGCACTAGAGTCAATAATCTATTTACATTGTGATGAATCGAACACCCATGGAATTCTGGTGTTGTTCATGTTTTGCTCTAGGGAGAGGTTTAGTCAACGGATCTGCTACATTCAGGTCCGTATGTACTTTACAAATCTCTATGTCTCCATCTTGAACATTTTCACGAATGGAGTTGAAGCGACGCTTGATGTGCCTTGTCTTCTTGTGAAACCTGGGCTCCTTGGCAAGTGCAATAGCTCCAGTGTTGTCACAGAAGAGCTTGATCGGCCCCGACGCATTGGGTATGACTCCTAGGTCGGTGATGAACTCCTTCACCCATATTGCTTCATGTGCTGCCTCCGAGGCTGCCATGTACTCCGCTTCACATGTAGATCCCGCCACGACGCTTTGCTTGCAACTGCACCAGCTTACTGCCCCACCATTCAAAATATACACGTATCCGGTTTGTGACTTAGAGTCATCCAGATCTGTGTCGAAGCTAGCGTCGACGTAACCCTTTACGACGAGCTCTTCGTCACCTCCATAAACGAGAAACATTTCCTTAGTCCTTTTTAGGTACTTCAGGATATTCTTGACCGCTGTCCAGTGTTCCTTGCCGGGATTACTTTGGTACCTTCCTACCAAACTTACGGCAAGGTTAACATCAGGTCTGGTACACAGCATGGCATACATAATAGAACCTATGGCTGAGGCATAGGGGATGACGCTCATCTCTTCTATATCTTCTGCCGTGGTCGGACATTGAGCTGAGCTCAATTTCATACCTTGTAACACAGGCAAGAACCCTTTCTTGGATTGATCCATATTGAACTTCTTCAATATCTTATCAAGGTATGTGCTTTGTGAAAGACCTATGAGGCGTCTCGATCTATCTCTATAGATTTTGATGCCTAATATATAAGCAGCTTCTCCAAGGTCCTTCATTGAAAAACTTTTATTCAAGTAGGCCTTGATGCTGTCCAAGAGTTCTATATCATTTCCCTTCAAAAGTATGTCATCTACATATAATATGAGAAATGCTACAGAGCTCCCACTCACTTTCTTGTAAACGCAGGCTTCTCCATAAGTCTGTGTAAACCCAAACGCTTTGATCATCTCATCAAAGCGAATGTTCCAACTCCGAGATGCTTGCACCAGCCCATAAATCGAGCGTTGGAGCTTGCACACTTTGTCAGCATTCTTAGGATCGACAAAACCTTCCGGCTGCATCATATACAATTCTTCCTTAAGGAAACCATTAAGGAATGCCGTTTTGACGTCCATTTGCCATATTTCGTAATCATAGAATGCGGCAATTGCTAACATGATTCGGACGGACTTCAGCTTCGCTACCGGTGAGAAAGTATCATCGTAGTCAACCCCTTGAACTTGTCGATAACCCTTAGCGACAAGCGGAGCTTTATAGATGGTCACATTACCATCCGCGTCTGTCTTCTTCTTAAAGATCCATTTATTTTCTATGGCTCGCCGCTCAACGGGCAAGTCAGTCAAAGTCCATACTTTGTTTTCATACATGGATCCTATCTCGGATTTCATGGCTTCTAGCCATTTGTCGGAATCCGGGCCCGCCATCGCTTCTTCATAGTTCGAAGGTTCACCGTTGTCTAACAGCATGATTTCCAAGACAGGGTTGCCGTACCACTCTGGTGCGGAACGTGTCCTTGTGGACCTTCGAATTTCAGTAGGAGCTTGATCAGAAGTATCTTTATCATTAACTTCCTCTCTAGTTGGTGCTGGCACCTCAGGAACATTTTCTTGAGTTGCGCCATTTTCCGGTTCAAGAGGCAATACTTCATCAAGCTCTACTTTCCTCCCACTTACTTCTTTCGAGAGAAACTCTTTCTCCAGAAAGGACCCATTCTTGGCAACAAAGATCTTGCCTTCGGATCTGAGGTAGAAGGTGTACCCAATAGTTTCTTTTGGGTATCCTATGAAGACGCATTTTTCCGATTTGGGTTCGAGCTTTTCAGGTTGAAGTTTCTTGACATAAGCATCGCATCCCCAAACTTTTAGAAACAACAGCTTAGGTTTCTTCCCAAACCACAATTCATACGGTGTCGTCTCAACGGATTTCGACGGAGCCCTATTTAAAGTGAATGCGGCGGTCTCTAAAGCATAGCCCCAAAAAGAAAGCGGTAAATCGGTAAGAGACATCATAGATCGCACCATATCTAACAGAGTGCGATTACGACGTTCGGACACACCATTACGCTGAGGTGTTCCAGGCGGCGTGAGTTGTGAAACTATTCCACATTTTCTTAAGTGTGCCCCAAACTCATGACTCAAGTATTCTCCTCCACGATCTGATCGCAGAAACTTGATTTTCCTGTCACGTTGATTTTCAACCTCACTCTGAAATTCCTTGAACTTTTCAAAGGTTTCAGACTTGTGTTTCATTAAGTAGATATACCCATACCTACTTAAATCATCAGTGAGGGTGAGAACATAACGATAGCCACCGCGAGCCTCAACACTCATTGGACCGCACACATCAGTATGTATGATTTCCAATAAGTCGGTTGCTCGCTCCATTGTTCCTGAGAACGGAGTCTTGGTCATTTTACCCATAAGGCATGGTTCGCACGTGTCAAATGATTCATAATCAAGAGACTCTAAAAGTCCATCAGAATGGAGCTTCTTCATGCGTTTGACACCTATGTGACCAAGGCGGCAGTGCCACAGGTATGTGGGACTATCATCATTAACCTTACTTCTTTTGGTACTCACATTATGAATATGTGTAGCATCACGTTCGAGATTCATAAGGAATAAACCATTCACCATAGGAGCATGACCATAAAACATATCTCTCATAAAAATGGAACAACCATTATTCTCAGATTTAAAAGAGTAGCCATCTCGAATTAAACGAGATCCCGATACAATGTTCATGCTCAAAGCTGGCACTAAATAACAATTATTAAGGTTTAAAACTAATCCCGAAGGGAGATGCAGAGGTAGCGTGCCGACGGCGATCACATTGACCTTGGAACCATTCCCGACGCGCATCGTCACCTCGCCCTTTGCTAGTTTCCGCTTATTCCGCAGCCCCTGCTTTGAGTTACAAATGTGAGCAACTGCACCGGTATCAAATACCCAGGAGCTACTACGGGCACTAGTAAGGTACACATCAATTACATGTATATCACATATACCTTTTGTTTTGCCGGCCTTCTTATCCGCTAAGTACTTAGGGCAGTTCCGCTTCCAGTGACCGCTTCCCTTGCAATAAAAGCACTCAGTCTCGGGCTTGGGTCCATTCTTTGGCTTCTTCCCGGCAGCTTGCTTGCCGGGCGCGGCAACCTCCTTGCCGTCCTTCTTGAAGTTCTTTTTACCCTTGCCTTTCTTGAACTTAGTGGTTTTATTGACCATCAACACTTGATGTTCCTTCCTGACTTCTACCTCTGCTGATTTCAGCATAGCAAATACTTCAGGAATGGTCTTTTCCATCCCCTGCATATTGAAGTTCATCACAAAGCTCTTGTAGCTTGGTGGAAGCGACTGGAGGATTCTGTCAATGACCGCATCATCCGGGAGATTAACTCCCAGCTGAGTCAAGCGGTTATCCAACCCAGACATAGTGAGTATGTGCTCACTGACAGAACTGTTTTCCTCCATCTTACAGCTGAAGAATTTGTCGGAGACTTCATATCTCTCGACCCGGGCATGAGCTTGGAAAACCATTTTCAGCTCTTCGAACATCTCATATGCTCCATGTCTCTCAAAACGCTTTTGGAGCCCCGGCTCTAGGCTGTAAAGCATGCCGCATTGAACGAGGGAGTAGTCATCGGAACGTGCCTGCCAAGCGTTCATAACATCTTGTTCTGCAGGGAGAACGGGTGCGTCACCAAGCGGTGCTTGTAGGACATAATCTTTCTTGGCAGCTATGAGGATGATCCTTAGGTTCCGGACCCAGTCCGTATAATTGCTGCCATCGTCTTTCAGCTTGGTTTTCTCTAGGAACGCGTTGAAGTTGAGGACTACGTTGGCCATTTAATCTACAAGACATATTGTAAAATATTTAGACTAAGTTCATGATAATTAAGTTCAACTAATCAAATTATTAATGAACTCCCACTTAGATTAGACATCCCTCTAGTCATCTAAGTATTACATGATCCGAGTTAAACTAGACCGTGTCCGATCATCACGTGAGACGGACTAGTCAACATCGGTGAACATCTTCATGTTGATCGTATCTTCTATACGACTCATGCTCGACCTTTCGGTCTTCTGTGTTCCGAGGCCATGTCTGTACATGCTAGGCTCGTCAAGTCAACCTAAGTGTTTGCATGTGTAAATCTGTCTTACACCCGTTGTATGTGAACGTCTGAATAAAACACCCGATCATCACGTGGTGTTTTGAAACAGCGAACTGTCGCAACGGTGCACAGTTAGGGGGAACACTTCTTGAAATTAGTATGAGGGATCACCTTATTTACTACCGTCGTTCTAAGTAAACAAGATGCAAAACATGATAAACATCACATGCAATCAAATAAACGTGACATGATATGGCCATTATCACATAGCTCCTTTGATCTCCATCTTGGGGCTCCATGATCATCTTGTCACCGGCTTGACACCATGATCTCCATCATCATGATCTCCATCATCGTGTCTCCATGAAGTTGCTCGCGAACTATTACTTCTACTACTATGGCTAACACGTTTAGCAATAAAGTAAAGTAATTTACATGGCGTTTCTTGATGACACGCAAGTCATATAAAAGAATAAAGACAACTCCTATGGCTCCTGCCGGTTGTCATACTCATCGACATGCAAGTCGTGAATCCTATTACAATAGCATGAACATCTCATACATCACATATAGATCATTCATCATTCATCACAACTTTGGCCATATCATATCACAAACCACTTGCTGCAAAAACAAGTTAGACGTCCTCTAATTGTTGTTGCAAGTTTTACGTGGCTGAATTAGGGTTCTAGCAAGAACGTTTTCTTACCTACGTTTAAAGCCACAACGTGATTTGTCAACTTCTATTTACCCTTCATAAGGACCCTGTTCATCGATTCCGCTCCAACTAAAGTAGGAGAGACAGACACCCGCCAGCCACCTTATGCAACTAGTGCATGTTAGTCGGTGGAACCGGTCTCACGTAAGCGTACGTGTAAGGTTGGTCCGGGCCGCTTCATCCCACAATACCGCTGAAGCAAGAAAGGACTAGTAACGGCAAGAAAGTTGACAAATCTACGCCCACAACAAATTGTGTTCTACTCGCGCAAGAAGAACTACGCATAGACCTAGCTCATGATGCCACTGTTGGGGAACGTTGCAGAAAACAAAATTTTCCTACTCGTTTCACCAAGATCATCTAGGAGTTCATCTAGCAACGAGTGATTAGATGCATCTACATACCTTTGTAGATCGCGAGCGGAAGCGTTCAAAAGAACGGTGATGATGTAGTCGTACTCGACGTGATCCAAATCACCGATGACCAGCGCCGAACGGACGGCACCTCCGCGTTCAACACACGTACGGAACAGCCACGTCTCCTCCTTCTTGATCCAGCAAGGGAGGGAGGAGAGGTTGAGGGAGATGGCACCAGCAGCAGCACGACGGCGTGGTGTTGATGGAGCTGCAGTACTCCGGCAGAGCTTCGCTAAGCACTATGGAGGTGGAGGAGGTGTTGGGGAGGGAGAAGGAGGCAACCAAAGGCCAAGGCGTTCAGGTATGAAGTCCCTCCTCTCCCCCACTATATATAGGAGGGCCAAGGGGGGGTGGCCGGCCCTAGGAGATCCAATCTCCTAGGGGGTGCGGCGGCCAAGGGGGGTTTTCCCTCCCCCCAAGGCACCTAGGAGGTGCCTTACCCTCCTAGGACTCTTGCCCCCTTAAACCCTAGGCGCATGGGCCCATGTGGGGCTGGTGCCCTTGGCCCATTAGGCCAAGGCGCACCCCCTTACAGCCCATGTGGCCCCCCGGGACAGGTGGACCCACCCGGTGGACCCCCGGGACCCTTCCGGTGGTCCCGGTACAATACCGATGACCCCGAAACTTGTCCCGATGCCCGAAACAGGACTTCCCATATATAAATCTTTATCTCCGGACCATTCCGGAACTCCTCGTGACGTCCGGGATCTCATCCGGGACTCCGAACAACATTCGGGTTACTGCATATACATATCCCTACAACCCTAGCGTAACCGAACCTTAAGTGTGTAGACCCTACGGGTTCGGGAGACAAGCAGACATGACCGAGACGACTCTCCGGTCAATAACCAACAGCGGGATCTGGATACCCATGTTGGCTCCCACATGCTCCACGATGATCTCATCGGATGAACCACGATGTCGAGGATTCAATCAACCCCGTACGTTATTCCCTTTGTCTATCGATATGTTACTTGCCCGAGATTCGATCGTCGGTATCCCAATACCTCGTTCAATCTCGTTACCGGCAAGTCACTTTACTCGTACCGTAATGCATGATCCCGTGACCAGACACTTGGTCACTCTGAGCTCATTATGATGATGCATTACCGAGTGGGCCCAGTGATACCTCTTCGTCATACGGAGTGACAAATCCCAGTCTTGATCCATGTCACCCAACAGACATTTTCGGAGATACCCGTAGTCTACCTTTATAGTCACCCAGTTATGTTGTGACGTTTGGCATACCCAAAGCACCCCTACGGTATCCGGGAGTTACACGATCTCATGGTCTAAGGAAAAGATACTTGACATTGGAAAACTCTAGCAAACGAACTATACGATCTTGTGCTATGTTTAGGATTGGGTCTTGTCCATCACATCATTCTCCTAATGATGTGATCTCGTTATCAATGACATCCAGTGTCCATAGTCAGGAAACCATGACTATCTGTTGATCAACGAGCTAGTCAACTAGAGGCTCACTAGGGACACGTTGGTGTCTGTTATTCACACATGTATTACGATTTCCGGATAACACAATTATAGCATGAATAAAGACAATTATCATGAACAAGGAAATATAATAATAATGCTTTTATTATTGCCTCTAGGGCATATTTCCAACAATGTCCACAAGGCACATATCATTTTTCATCGGATTGACTCCCGTAGAAATCTATATATAGACATGAAGATTCTCAATATGAAAATTATTGTGAGATATATAGAATACATACAAATGTATTTGTACCAAAGTGCTGATACAATATATTGTGATATACAGTATATGATGACAACAATACTTATGTTGTTGTTACAACATCGTAAATGGACATTAATTATATTGACCACTCAGGAGATTGAAAGACTATTCATAGTCTCCATACATGTCGGTTGAGGCATATTCAACCATCATATTCTCCGTGCCCATAGGGTCCCATCATAGCTGGTGACGTCAGATTGAAGGTTGAAGTAAGATTCAAACCTTTGCCCTTGAGGTACATTGTATCCCAGGAATTGCTGATACAGAATAACCAGATGCTAAGATCTGAATCTAATGCCTTATGATATATAAAACATCATTTTTCTGTTAGTGGTGTGATCCGAAATAGAGGTGAATCCAGGATTGCACACATTATCCCACGAGACACAAGAGCGATCATGATGTCCATGGCCCAGATAGGGCAGTGGTGGCCATTGAGGGCGAATGCCTGAAACTCTATAGCCATATGTTACCTCTATGGGTAAACCAGAGATAATTAATTTATAACCAGTAAATTAAAGATCATCATGGTTGATGTTGTAATGAACTTAGCAAAATCAATGGTTATTTCAAGAAGTTATCTTGAAACCATTAGTGTGAATCTCAAATTGCTAAATATGACACCTTGAAGATAATCTCCAAAATGGAGTAGATCTCGCAGCACTAGAGAGTATAATCTGATGAAATCAGTAGATACTCACTCGTAATGCCTTATGTCATGACTTAGTAAAATGTGTGGGAGAGCACTTTGTAAAGCAATCATAATGTCGAAACGACATAATAGAGGCTTTACCAGTAGTCATCGATAATCTGCGTAGGCAGTAGATCCATATGACTACCTTATGATCTCAAGCATCAATTTGAAGAAATCACCTTGAATTTTGCATCCGTATTTGCAAGAAATTGAAAATCTCAATTGCAAATAGATGTATTAATTTCAACATGTGGTCAACATGGAAACATATACATCATAGAAAATATTTCGGAATACCTCGTACTCAACGGAGAAACAGTACAGCAGAGGTACTGAATTTATCTTTGCAAGAGATAAAAAAATCTCAATTGCAAATAATAAATGTAATGAATCTCAACATGTAGAATAACATGGAAATATGTTACATCATAATTTATTCTGGAATACAAGGTACTCTACAGATATACATTACTAATGTAATGAATAATAATAATGTTGCAAACTTGATCCTCAAGTGAAAAACTTGAATTGTATAGATCTCAAATTAAATGAGATCTTGTATCAAATTGCAAGATAATTCAACAAGGTGAATTAGTAATTCGCGAGAGAAAACGGATCTCAATCGCAATGAGATTGTTTTGCGAGAAAATGATAATAATATTCTCAACCGCAAAATACTGTGATTGTTGTACAGATAGGAAAAAAAAATCAGAAAAGAAAACGAAGAGAAAAATGGCGATAGGCCAAAACAGGTCAGCCTACAACCGTGGCTAAGCCACCTTTTTCTTTTTCGATTTTCATTTTTTTTTCCCTGCTGCTCGTACAAGCATGGGCTAGTGCCCAACTAGGCCTCGCTTGGTGGCTTTTCAACAGCCCATCCGAACGAGTGGATAAGGGAGGCGACGGGACGTCTCTGATCTCTCGTTCCCATCGACTAATCTTCCCCAATCCGACTCAAGCGGCGGCCGGCGGCGCCACCACCACCAACCTCCGCCACAGCCGGCTGTCACACCGGCGGCGTGGACAGGCGCATGGGCGCCGAGCCTCCTAGGCCTGCGGCTCACTGTACATCGGTGCCGTCGCAGAGGGGCCGCGTCAGGCAGCCGACGTCGCTGGCGCCGCCTCCGCTCGGGAGGGCGCCGCTGCTGTCGCGCACCACCTTTGGAGGCCGGTCAGGGCTGCGCCAGGCGATGCCGAGGAGGGCGTGCTGGCCCGAGCGCCTACGCGCGCAGGGTGAGAGTCGTGTGCTCCAGAGGTAGGCCGCGTCGAGGCTGTTGCCTCCATGGGCGGGCAAGGGAACCGCTCCACGCACGGGCTTGCCAGAGGGCGTTGCCGCTGGTCGACCGCTTGGGCCGGGCAACGCGCCCCGCCGTGCGTGGCCATGGTTGTTGGCTGCCGGGAGTCAGCGGGTAGGACGCATGGCTCGGTA
Source organism: Triticum aestivum (assembly GCF_018294505.1). NCBI lineage: Eukaryota > Viridiplantae > Streptophyta > Magnoliopsida > Poales > Poaceae > Triticum > Triticum aestivum. The sequence continues at coordinate 623,428,632 of NC_057803.1, forward strand.
GCGCGGGCGCCGCGCGTGTGAGGGGGGCTCGCCGGTTGCATCGACGGGCCGAGGTCAAGGACCTCCAGGCGCTCCGTCGTCGCTTCCCTCTCGGCCAAATCGCTCTAGGCTAAGAGACGCATCCGGAGGGACACGACGCTTACAAAAGTCGCGTCTATTTATATGACGGTCAGGATAAGTGGAGATTTAATCCTTAATTAAATTGTGTTAATTAAGTCTTAACACATGCAACTATTGTTCACGAAGCTGAAAAAGCCGGGGCGACGGTAAACCAACAAACAACAATTAATTTCCTCAAAGAAGCAAAAACAAAAATACAAACAGCAATAAAGTCTCCGCCAGGACAATCTCCTCTGAGATGAATAAACCAATGTATTGAGCAATATACAAATGTACTCCAGAATCTATCTATGCATCCATGCTTGAGTTAATGGAAGAACATCCAAATGTACTCCAGAATTCATCTATGCAGCAGCTTATGTAATCCACCATACCTTGGCATATACTAATGTAGTATTCCACTGATTTTCATTGTCATATCAACCCCAACATGCATAAATAGCACATCCTGCCCAGATTAGCAAAGTAAGCAGCCCATGCCAACGCAGAAACAAAAAAGCAATATATACTAACCATCCCTTATGACCAAAGTACTTACTAAGAAAAGGAGAAAACAAACCACAACGCCCTTGAAACCTGACAGACATCATATTACTCACAGAGTACAGAAATTTCCAAAGCATATATACATCCAGATATGCACAGAACACAGCACGAATCAAGAACTCTCTAGAATGACCCAGTTACTCGGTGTGCAGCTTAAAAACAGCTAGCCACCCAAAGCACAACACTCCTTGAAATGTTGGATGCAGGCACGCCAACAGATCATCAAAAAGTTATACAAAGTGAGAAAAAGCAACGTGGAGCGAACACCTGGTTCATGCAATTGTAAACACCCAACACACAAGCCAGTTTCAACCGCTACAAATGCACCCAACCGGAGAATGTTCATGAATCTACCAAAATCTAGACCGAAACTGCCAAGCTGTAGCAAGAACGAAAAAAAGGGCCGGCATAACATCACACCAGGACCAGGTAGTGCATCATGCATAGGCTTCCTCTACCTGCGCTCCAAAAAATCCACAAACACTGATCAACAATGCCACACCTATCTGCTGGTAGTTACACTGCTTCATGCATGCGAGCTGCATACTTATCCTACGGGAAACCATACTGCATGCCTAAACATTGATGTACTCTGCAACCATGTGAGCCACGAAATAAACACTAAAACCATCTATAGCCAGCCTAAGCCAACCAAGCAAGAACATATAATATATAGAACACAGAGACAGCAATCAGGCCGCATCACAATCAAGGCATCAATTATGGTAACCAAAGAAACACAGTAATATATTTTGCCACGACGTGCGCAGAGCAGCAAAGAGTGAAAACAACCGCTTATTCCAGGAGAATAGCACTATACTGAAACAGCCAGCGTGAGCTTAGCGCAGAGCAGCAAAGAGGAAAACAACCGCTTATTCCAGGAGAATAACACTATACTGAAACGGCAAGCGTAGCGCAGAGCAGCAAAGAGTGAAAACAATCGCTTATTCCAGGAGAATAACACACACTATACTGAAACAGCCAGCGTGAGCGTGCACATCAAACTATGACATCCTACCCATAGCAATAGATGAGCCAATAACAACACGGTTTGCCATATCTAACTGCAGATGCACAGGAAAAATACCACCTGAAACATGATTAACTAGCTTACCAGTGTACATGTCTGAAGTGTTTAGTACTGACCAGTGTACATGAATGACCAAAATCCAAAATGCAGTACAAGTGTACAACTAAAACAACTTTCAGATCACACTAAAAACAGTTTGATGCTTTCGATACCAAGAAATATATCCAGCACACCCATGGATTAGCCAGTCACAGCATCAATAACAGAATCTTGAGCGTATTGCATCGCATAGCATATACACCACATGCATCAAAGGTTGGGTGCATTTGTAACGGTTGAAACTGGCTTGGACACGTCTGAAATGTTTGACACAGATGATACCGAGGAGGCGCGCTTCTAAATCCTACCAGATGATGTCGGGGCCATTACCAAAATTACGGTGCGTAGATCACAGTTACTCTTGCGTGGTCGCTGCTGAGTCGTTGGGCTCCTAGTCCTCCTCCGCAGCAGCCGCCTCCTCCTCCGCCATGGCAGCCGCAGCCGCAGCCGCAGCCGCCTCCGCCTCCGCCCTGGCAGCCGCAGCCGCCGCCGCCTCCGCCTCGGCCATGGCAGCCGCAGCCGCCGCCGCCTGCGCCTCCGCCCTGGCAGCCGCCGCCGCCTCCGCCTCCGCCCTGGCTGCCGCCGCCGCCTCCGCCCTGGCCGCCGCCGCCGCCGCCCTCTCGATGGCGAGGAGCTCCTTCTCGGCCATGAGAGCCCGGGCCTCCTCCTCGAGGATGGGGTCGAGGCCGGTACGCATGACGTTGACGCGCATGGTGCTCTTGGTGCGGAACTCGTCCCGGTGCGCCTTCCCGAAGCGGCGGTCCCGCCCCATCGTCGAGCTCGAGGTGGAGAGGAGGACGGAGAATAGCCTGTAAGCGGATTGGACACGTCTGAAATGTTTAGCAATTTGGATAGGTGGTGTGTTCTGGTACATGTCAGGTGTTTGCCACTATCATTTCTGAGTCTCGATTTATTGTGACAGTAGCTGTTATGTTTTACCTGCCAACAATGAAATCAATTTTATTGACTCATTTTGATTATAATGCAAGCCATCTCTGTTGATCTATGAAATCCTAAAGCAGTGTAGTCTATGGACTACCTGGTGTCTACTGCTCTGTGAATAAGCATTTTAGCTCATTTGCTTTTAATCTATTAGCAGTGCTCACCATTATATATTGCGCTGAATAAAAACTTCAACCCATTCGCTTTGAATCTGTTAACAGCATTCACAAGTACTTTTTTTGCTTCATCATTATATGTTGCCATCACGATTTAAGATGGTTAGCTGATGCCGAAGAAATGATATCATTCTGACTATGAGAGTTGGTTAGTGGTCATGCACTTATTTTTATTTCAAAAGTAGCATTTACACTGCAATTCTTGCATATATTTGATACCGCTTGGTAATTTGGGCAGGTGAGAATTGGTCTTTGTTTTCTTACACGACCCACGCCAGAGGCTACCAACTATGTACAGGACCCTGGGGGAGAACTATAATGAGAGAGTGTTGCTTTAAATCATTCATGAAACACTCAAAGCTGTGATTGCCCAGTACAATGCCGGTCAGCTAATCACACAGAGAGAGGTACAGCTTCACCATGTTTGATGTGTGTACATGTTTTCCTTGCTATAGTAGATAATAGCTGGTCTTACTTGGAATATGTTACTTGGAGCACTAACTTATCCTTCATGTAATGGCAGGCTGTGAGCAGGGAGATCAGGAAGATTCTGACAGAGAGGGCGAAGAATCTCAGTATCGCTCTGGATGATGTATCCATTACTAGTCTCAGCTTTGGTGAAGAGTTCATTCATGCCATTGGTTGCAAACAGGTTGCTGCGCAGGAAGCTGAGCCTGTGAAGTTCATTGTTGAGAAGGATGAGCAAGACAAGAAAAATGCAATTATTAGGGCACAGGTAAGCAAAACAGGAACTAGATTTTTTTTTCTTTCACACGACTTACCTACTTGTCCTCTTGACGATTTCAATCCTTGTTAGAGGCATATTGC
>NC_057803.1:623434410-623434842 GCF_018294505.1 Triticum aestivum
AGAGAGGTACAACTTCATCATGTTTAATGTTTGTACATGTTTGACATGCTATAGTAGATAGTAGCCTGTCTTGTTAGAATATGTTACCAACATATCCTTTTATGTAATGGCAGGCTGTGAGCAGGGAGATCAGGAGTATTCTGACAGAGAGGGCCAGAAATTTCAATATTGCTCTGGATGATGTGTCCATTACCATTCTCAGTTTTGGTAAAGAGTTCATTCATGCCATTGAAGCCAAACAGGTTGCTGTGCAGGAACCTGAGCGTGCCAAGTTCATTGTTGAGAAGGCTGAGCAAGACAAGAAAAGTGCAATTATCACGGCACAAATAAGCAAAACAGAAACTAGATGCTTTTTTTTCATACAACTTCACCTACTTTCCCTGTCAGTTCCAGTCATAATTCCTAGATGCACTGCATGCCAGTGTTCTTTGT